>NC_057798.1:434962374-435262374 GCF_018294505.1 Triticum aestivum | reverse complement strand
TTATATTATTAATGCATCTATATACTTGCTAAAGGGTGGAAGACTCGGCCTTTTGCCTAGTGTTTTGTTTCACTCTTGCCGCCCTAGTTTCCGTCATACCGGTGTTATGTTCCCGGATTTTGCGTTCCTTACGCGGTCGGGTGATTTATGGGACCCCCTTGACAGTTCGCTTTGAATAAAACTCCTCCAGCAAGGCCCAACCTTGGTTTTACCATTTGCCTCACCACCACCTACCCCTTTCCCTTGGGTCGGCCAAGCTGAGGGTCATCTTTATTTTAGCCCCCCCGGGCCAGTGCTTGTCTAAGTGTTGGTGCGAACCGGGCAGACTGCGGGGCCACCTCGGGGCAACTCGAGGGCTGGTTTTACTCGTAGGCTGACCTATCCGGTGTTGCCCTGAGAACGAGATATGTGCAGCTCCTATCGGGATTTGTCGGCGCATCGGGCGGCTTTGCTGGTCTTGTTTTACCATTGTCGAAATGTCTTGTAAACCGGGATTCCGAGTCTGATCGGGTCATCCTGGGAGAAGGTATATCCTTCGTTGATCGCGAGAGCTTATCATGGGCTAAGTTGGGACACCCCTGCAGGGTATAATCTTTTGAAAGTCGTGCCTATGGTTATAGGCAGATGGGAATTGGTTAATGTCCGGTTGTAGATAACTTGACACCAGATTCGAGTTAAAACGCATCAACCGTGTGTGTAGCCGTGATGGTCTCTTTTCAGCGGAGTCCGGAAAGTGAACACGGTTTCTGGGTTATGCTTGACGTAAGTAGGAGTTCAGGATCACTTCTTGATCATTGCTAGCTTCACGACCGTTCCATTTGCTCTCTTCTCGCTCTTATTTGCGTATGTTAGCCACAATATATGCTTAGTCGCTGCTGCAGCCTCACCACTTTACCCCTTCCTTTCCTTTAAGCTTTGCTAGTCTTGATACCCATGGTAATGGGATTGCTGAGTCCTCGTGGCTCACAGATTACTACAACAACAGTTGCAGGTACAGGTTATGTGATGGTCATGACGCGAGAGCGATGCTTGCTTGCGTTGAGTTCTTCTTCTGCTTCTTCTTCGATCAGGGGATAGGTTCCAGGTCGGCAGCCTGGGCTAGCAGGGTGGATGTCGTTTGAGTTGCTGTTTGTGTTTCATGTGTAGTCGGATGATGCTCTTATGTATTGTGATGTTGTATTCGTGTGGCATTGTATGCCTTATGTATGTATCCCCATCTTTTATGTAATGTTGATGTGATGATATCCACCTTGCAAAAGCGTTTCAATATGTGGGTCTATCCTTGGTGGGACCTTCGAGTTCCTTTTGGATAGGGTCGCATATTGGGCATGACAGTAAAATACGTTTGTTTCACTTATGAACATACAATATACTCCCTCTAATCCACACAGACCCCCCCCCCCCCGCGGGTCATTTCTATCAAAGAAACAGACCAAACCTTTATCTCCTGGCGTGACACGCAATTGATCTCTAAACATCAATCGATCTCATCAACATGTGTCAGGGCATGAACCGAATGTGATGTCAAAACTAAGACGCGAAGCGACACGTAGTGGAGGCAAACTGAAACTTCAAACAAACTATTTGTTTGTATACATGTCGGACAAATTACAACATTGGAAATACAAGCATGGTCTACGCCCACATGCAAATGATACTCGGCGGAATGTTCAAATGAGGCATGCGGGAGGATGGAATCGACCAGAGGGCGACATGATCGATGGAGAAGAGGGTTGGAGAGGAATGAGAAATAAGCAAAGACCACATGATTATACTTGAACGGCTCAAATAAACAATAAGTTGTATCGCTTGGCCTACATAGTGAAATGCCTAATGTGCAACGTGGAGCACTGACGCTCGAATATGGTCGGGAAAACAGGGAAACCGACATGTGGGGCACACCCATCGGGACGATGTAGCGCAGACTAGTCCAATGGAGGAGCTGGCCCATGACCTCCTCACACCGACAACCGTTCATGTGGGTCGTGGGGGCCAACAATGTGGCATAGCTCCAGCATCGCCTCTGGACACGGCGACCGCGGTGAGCGACATGCTCATCGTCGCTAGACACGGTCGATTTCAGTGTGTCGAGGGTGGCGTTAGTGTTGTGGCACGACCAACAGTATGTTTGGTTTGTGTCCAAGGTTGCCCCATCAAAGCATTGGGTAGCCGAAATTTTGGTTGAGGTTTCGGTTGCCCATGATTTGGCTGACATTGGCAAGAAAAAATGAACTAGAGTTGGCTAGAGTTCATTGGCATGCCCAAAAAATGGCAACCATCCAAACAAAGCCCAATCTTTGGGTCATGACCAAAATTTTGGTAAGGTGCACTTTGGCCACAATCCAAACACACACCAACACCCGGCTCGTCGAGGATGCACGGGGCGCCGCGACACATCCGTGGAGTGGTGTAGCATGGCCAACTGCATCCTAAGGACCTGAGACCATGCCGGGTCGTCTTGCTTTTTCAATGACATGCGGGGATCACATGTGAGCAAAGGGCATCTCCAACATTGCCACGACCGCAGCTGACTACCCCGGCACACCAAAAACCCTCGTCCCTCGCGCCGTCGCGCGGTGTGTTTCTAGCCGGCGACAGCTTCCTGCATTCATGCCGCCCGTCCGTATGCTGTCGTTAAGAGGCTCGGTGCCCGAGGAACCAACTCCGGCGACTTAATGACGCACCCAAATGCTTGGCCTCACCGGAATGCGCTACTTAAAGCAGCAACACCCAGCTAACCTCCACACCATAGCGCATCGTCCTCCTACCTGGCACCACATCCGCCATGAGCGCAAGCGCGAATGCTCTGCGGGAGAGCTTGTCTTCGGGGATGAAGCTCGAGGTCGCCGCCCTCGCTCAAGTCGCCTCTCGCGGCGCAATAGTGGTGTAGCCGGACGCGGATGCGACCGCACAAGCGGTGGCCACGCTGGCGGCCGACGACGGGAGCACCATCAGCCACGCGTCCTACTTGATGTCGTCCAACGTCCGGCACTGCCAAGGTTGGGGACTCCTCCGAGGATGAGTAGGGCATGGGAGACGGCAGGGCATGGTGTGCCAACTAGCCGGTCCATATCCCGTGTTCCACTCTTCCTCGCCGGAGACCGCACCTTCACTTCACGGGTCTTGAACCCCGCCCCCGTACATAGAGTTCACAGATGGAGGACGTCGGTCGCCACTGTAGAATAGGTTTAGGTTTGGGTTTGTTTTATTTTTCTGTCCTATAAAATTCGAAATGTAATGAAAATTTGTCATGTTTGCATTAATCTCGGCCGGTGTATATGAACTTTCAAAATAATATAGTATATTGTAGGAGTGCTAGCAAGATGCCCGTGCGTTGAACGGAAGATCAACATCTTGTGGGAGAAAAGGATGAATGAGGGAAGGCCTTGTCTGCAAATGTGGAGAGGAGTGCGGGTAAATTGTCATAGTTTCCTTCCTATCCGTTAGATATAGATCGGACGGCCTATATTGCAGGATGATAGGCACACCATCATCACCAACTCTGCTTTTTATTGAACCGAGACAAAGCTAACATGCGAAGTAAAATAAACACATAGGGTCTATACATACACAAATTATCTTAGGCACTCCAATAGTACATCTGAGGGAGTCCTGGATTAGGGGGTATCCGGACAGCCAGACTATATACTTTGGCTGGACTATTGGACCGTGAAGATACAAGACTCAAGACTTCGTCCCGTGTCCGGATGGGACTCTCCTTTGCATGGAAGACAATCTTGACTATCCGGATGTTAGATCTCCTTCTATGTAACCGACTCTGTATAACCCTAGCCCTCTCCGGTGTCTATATAAACCGGAGGGTTTAGTCCATAGGACAGGAACAATCATAATCATCATAGGCTAGCTTCTAGGGTTTAGCCTCTACGATCTTATGGTAGATCTACTCTTGTAATACTCATATCATCAAGATCAATCAAGCAAGAAGTAGGGTTTTACCTCCATCAAGAGGGCCCGAACCTGGGTAAAACATCGTGTCCCCTGCCTCTTGTTACCATTAGCCTTAGACGCACAGATTGGGACCCCCTACCCGAGATCCGCCGGTTTTGACACCGACATTGGTGCTTTCACTGAGAGTTCCTTTGTGTCTTCGCTGCAAGGCTCGATGGCTCCTTCAATCATCAACAACAACGCGGTCTAGGGTGAGACTTTTCTCCCCGGACAGATCTTCGTGTTCGGCAGCTTCGCACTGCGGGCCAATTCGCTTGGCCATCTGGAGCAGATCGACAGCTACGCCCCTGGCCATCAGGTCAGGTTCAAAAACTTGAACTATACGGCCAATATCCACGGAGACTTGGTCTTCGACGGATTTGGGCCTACACCAGGAGCGCCGAACAGTCACGAAGAGCACGGATTAAACCTGTTGTCGGACAATACTCGGGATATCGCACCTGCAGGAGCTCCGGACCTAAATCCAGGGCTGATCGCGTCGTCCGAGGACGGGTGGATGGACCCCGCCCCGGAGGTCGCATACTCATCGGCGGTAGAACCGAACACGGACTCCACCCCCAAGGAAGTCTGTGTCACTGGACCCCCGGACTTGTATCTGGCTGTAGGTTCCAGACCGCGCTCCCCCAAGCCCGATGAATCTGGTTGGGCTCTGGTAATGGAGTTCACCGCTGCGGATATCTTCCAGCACTCGCCCTTTGGCGACATGCTGAATTCATTAAAGTCTCTCTCTTTGTCAGGAGACTCTTGGCCGAACTATGTCCGGCTCGAGTGGGAAGCAGGCGACGAGGAAATTCGTTACCCACCCACCACCCACTTCATAGCCACTGTCGACGACGTAACAGACATGCTTGACTTCAACTCCGATGACACCTAGGGTATGGACGTCGGCGCAGGGGACAATTTGGAACCACCGCCCACGGGGCGCTGGACTGCCACCTCATCATATGATATATACATGGTGGATACGCCTAAGGAGGACGATGGCGAGAAAAAAAGACACAACGGAGGATAAAACCCCCGGACAAAAGCCAAAACAACGGCGCAGACGCTGCTCTAAGTCCAGCCACATTAAAAATAGCGATAACAGCGCTAGAAAGATCGACACCCCAGTCAACTCCAAAGGCAACAATGACCATATGGACCCAGCAATGGAGCAGGATAAGTCAGGTCATGCCGAACATAGCATGGAGCAGATGCCCGATCACAGTGATCCCGAGGGCCGAACTCATCAACCTGCCTCGGGAGAAGAGCACAATCTGGACAAAGATGCGTTCATCTTCCCGGAAAAGCGTTTGGAACGAGATAACCTCCACAGAAGGCTTATGGCCAATGCGAGAAGTCTAAAGAAGCAGAAGCAAAGGCTCAAGGCCGCGCAGGAAACGCTCAACCGCAGATGGAATAAAATGCTAGTCACTGAAGAAAAATACGGCGACGATCGCCACACAAAGAGCTACCCAAAGTGCAAGCTGCTGCCAGAATTCGACGATGAGGCCATCCCGCCGAAGAACAATACGGCCAGTAGGCCAGACCAACCACTTCATGAACGCAATAGAGCAGCTACTGACGCTGCACACGATTTATGTGAGCTCCTGGACAAAAAGGCCGGCGCGACCAGGTCCATCTATGGATCTAGAGGACACGCTCCGGCGCAGTTCTATGGTCACAAAAACGATCAGACTGATCGAATACCAGTTCGGAATCAGCACCGGACACAACAACAGTCGACACCATGCCACAATATGTCCAAATATAGAGGGGCTACTCACCCTCTGTGCTTCACCGAAGAGGTACTGGACCACGAATTTCCACAGGGTTTTAAACCTGTCAACATAGAGGCATATGACGGAACGATAGACCCCAGGGTCTGGATTGAGGATTTTATCCGTCATATCCACATGGCTCGTGGGGACGACCTGCACGCCATCAAATACCTTCCGCTCAAGTTGAAGGGACTAGCCGGCATTGGTTGAAAAGCCTCCCCGAAAATTCAATCAGAAGTTGGGAGGAACTTCAGGACGCTTTCAGGGCCAATTTTCAAGGGACCTATGTCCGACCTCTATACGCTGACGATTTAAGTCACATAATTCAACAGCCCGGAGAGTCCGCCCGCAAGCTTTGGAATAGATTCCTCACTAAGAAGAATCAAATTGTCAATTGTCTGGACGCCGAAGCCCTAGCGGCCTTCAAGCACAGTATCCAGGATGAGTGGCTCGCCAGACACCTCGGCCAAGAAAAGCCGAGGATAATGGCAGCCTTAACAAGCCTTATGACCCGCTTTTGCGTGGGTGAAGACAGCTGGTTGGCCCGTAGAGGCACCAGCGCCCCAGGCACATCCCAAATCAGGGATGGCAACGGGAAGCCACGGCGTAACAAAAACAAGCATCAAAACAAGGAAGAAAGTCCGGACAACACATCGGTTAACGCCGGATTCAGGGGCTCTCGCCCCGGTGAACAAAAGAAGCCATTTAAAGGCAACAAAGAGGGACCGTCCGGCCTGAACAGAGTCCTGGACACACTGTGGCAAATTCATGGCACCCCCGAAAAACCTGTGAACCACACTCACAGAGAGTGCTGGGTCTTTAAGCAGGCCGGCAAGTTAAATGCCAAACACAGGGAAACACCAAGTGAGGATGAGGATGAGCCTCGCCAGCCGAACACTGGGGGACAGAAAAAATTCCCACGAGAGGTAAAAATGGTAAACATGATCTATGCGACTCACAGACCCAAGAGAAGGCGCAAACACGCGCTCAGATACGCATATGCTGTAGAGCCCGTCGCGCCCAAACTCAACCCCTGGTCGGCCTGCCTGATCACCTTCGATCACAGGGACTACCCGACTAGTATGCGACATGGAGGATCGGCTGCCTTGGTGCTCGACCCAATAATCGACGGATACCATCTCACTCGTGTCCTCATGGACGGCGGTAGTAGTCTCAATCTAATATACCAGGACACTGTCCGCAGGATGGGGATAGACCCATCCAGAATTAGGCAAAGTAACACCACCTTTGAAGGGTTGATACCAGGCGTTGAGGCCCGCTACAGGGGCTCCCTCGTATTAGAGGTGACATTCGATTCTCCATACAACTTCAAAAGCGAAGAATTACTCTTCACCATTACTCCCCTCTGAAGTGGTTATCATGCATTGCTCGGAAGAACGGCCTTCACTTGCTTCAATGCAGTACCGCACTATGCCTACCTTAAACTCAAGATGCTCGGTCCACGCGGCGTCATCACCGTTAGCGGAAATACAGAGCGTTCCTTACGTGTGGAAGAGTATGCGGCGGCTCTAGCAGCCGGACACTAAGAGGCCTCTCCTATCAGAACGCATGATCGGTCGTTAAGACCACGGACATGGTGGGCCGAGTCCGGCACACCACCATCGGTAACAACCCAGATAAATCTGAGCCGGGTGCTATACATGTAATCCCATAAAGGGCACCAGGGTCTGCAAACATGCAATAAAGCCCACCTTTTGGCCTGACCTTACTAACAGTTCAATGTCTTATACTTCTACTATCCATTAATAATAACCAACTTTTCGCACGCTTACATCATACTCTTTTACATGAGTTTTCCTTTTTACAGACACCATTCGTGTGATACGCTCCCAGGACACGTCACAATGGAGACAAAGGTGCAGACGTGCAGTAGGGCCCCGCTCAAAGGTTTCTCTTTAGATTAAGCCCCTGTGTAAACCTTCTTTATTGTGTCTTGTTGCTTGACATCCCATGGGTACTCAATACACCCACAGGGGATACTGGCGTTATTGGCATTTTGCCATGACACACTAATGCACGTACCTGTAAATACAGGGTTCATAATCAAGGGTGCTACTCAGCCCACTATGTGTTATCAAGTCCAAATACCTTCGGGAGTATTCTGCGTCGCGAGTTAGGCCTTATATGCATCAGCTCCGAATCATGTCTTTGGTCAATGTTGGGTTTGCCCGGCTCCTGGGTTTGCCGCCTTACATTCCGTTTTTATCGGCTAAGGCGGCCAAAGGAGAACTACTACGATTGTGCCTTGGTTATTCCGGATGAGCACCTCAGTAGAGAAAGCCGAAAACTGACTGTCATGATACAGCGAGAGACTGGTCAACCACTCGAGGACTCAACGGAATCGTTAGGATTCCTCCGCATTAACGAAGGACCATTTCTCGGTCATGTACACACGCACCCATATCCGGATGCACGCAAAGGTACCAGGGGCTACATAGTAGCCCCACCATCAAACTCCTATGGCTAAGTGAAAGTGTTAAAGCTATATAGTCTAGTTGCCTAGTTCGACGTGCGATCACCTCCTTAATGGACCAAGACGTTGGATCAAGTGTGATTACGCACATTTTTGTGAACACCCCGGATTTTATGTGTGGGGGCTGAAGCCAACGACTGCTAACTTTCAGATTATATACACATTAAACGGTCGCACAGGAGGCACAATAACACTTCCTGGCAAAAGTATAAACATAGCCTCTATAATTAAAATATAATTGTTTTTACAATGAAACTATTTGTCACTCGAACATGACATTCTTCGAGCATTGAGCCTCTATTAAACGAGCACCTTCTGTTACCTTCTCCAGGTAGTGCTCGGCCGGATCCTGGCTCCCCGCCGGATTCTGGGTTGCAATGATGGTGGCCTCCATATCTGCCCAACATGTTTTAACACGGGCAAGGCCATCCGCGCACCCTCTATGCATGCCGACCTCTTCATGGCATCGATTCGTTATACGGCGCCGAGGAATTGTTGCACTAAACCAAAATAACTATCCGGCTTCGGCCCCTTCGGCCGTAGATGGTCTATTACAGACCTCATTGCAAGACCGGATAACCTATGGAGCTCGGCCACATCGCCATCCTTTTACTCAATGGCAACAGGCGCGTTGGAGCACTGAATTGCGACCTGAACAGCCTTTCTACTACACAATCTTTTTGATCCTCGAAAAACTTGGTCGCATCAACCGTACTTTTTGCCAGATCGGCATATGCGTCGGCAGCGCTGATCAGAGGAGCGTCCTTTGGATCCATGAACTTCATTCGCAACAAAAAGGGGCTTCCAGACGCGATTTCTCTGGCATGTCGAAGCTCCTCCCGTGCATCCCTAATTCCGGAACGCGTCTCCTTGGCCGCATCAAGGGCCTTCTTCAGGCCAGCCGACTTCACCTGATTCTCCTTTTCCAGGAGCTCATACTAGCCGGCGGCGTTTTTTAGCTCCACAGCCATCTCGGCTATTTTATCTTCGCTTTGGCGATGAGCAGCCTGTTCGGCTCTCAAATCTTTGGCCGCCTTTAGGGCATCCGCATTGCTAGCCCGGGCTTGTTCCTTGGCTAGGGCAAGCTCCGCCCTCAGGGCCTCCATGGCAGCAGCTCCGCCTGTAGTCGAAGCATATCACATTAACATTATGCTCCTCTTAATATTTCCTATAAAAACAAGGAAAACAGAACACATACTCTGTGACTCATTAAGCCGCTCGTTCACAAGCGTGATGTCGGCATCCATAACTTCAATCTGTCGCCTCAGTTTGGCGACTTCAGCGGTCTGGTCGGCCGCCGGACCCCTAGCCACCTGCGCAAGAATACAGTGTGATCATTACTTAAGAATGTGATCCTCCGTTTGCCGCCTAGGGCTGGCAACCAGAGTCTCAGGGGCTACTATCTGTACGGAGCACACCTAGCGTGTCCGCCACAACCAAAAAATTACGTATTTCATTATATACCTCAAAGCCTTTGAGCAGGCTCGTAAAAGCTTCATTCAACCCGCTTGTGGCGGATGAAATCTTCTCAAGCATTGTGCTCATTACTGAACGGTGATCCTCCGAGAGAGCAACTTGCTCCAGAAGGCCCGTCAGTGTGTCCGGCCGGTCGCCGAACTATGCCGGACCCTTCTTATTGCCCCCCATGGGAGCCGAACGCTCTGGGCTCAGGGCGGCCGAAGTATTAGCTTCTGGCCTCGGTAAATCTGGACTCCTCCATGACGACACCTCGGGGTCGCCCGCCCCATGAGGTGGAGAGGCAGGTGGGGTTTCACTCTCCATCATCTCCGGAAGAAGATCCCCCGAAGACGAACTCTATCGAGAGATGCTAGCCGGACTGCAAAGAATGGATCCTGGTTATTGTTCTCGAAGGAGGAAGCAGTAGCTTTGTATTTAGGATTAACTTACAGCCTGGCTGAAGGCTAGCCCGTTTGCGGGCATGGCACGGTGAGGACGCCCTACGTGGCAGGGCCCCCTGGTGAAGTTTTCTTCCCTTGTCTAGGCACCTCCGTCTCCAAGTCTTCAGAGGCGGCCCTCTTCTTCCCGCGAAGGGAGGTGACCGTAGATTCCCCTCCCCGACTATCCTCCTCCGTGGAGATAGTAATTCCCCCGGTTTGGATGTGCAATGTGTGAAGCTCTGCTTCTCTGTTCTTCCCTCCGTCTTTCCGGGAGGGCACTTGACTTAGCACACGACTAAGCATCCTAGCTATGGCAGGACTAGGCGAGCCTTCGGGAAGCGGTGCCGGACCCCTGATTCTCTCCGCCTTGTTGAGCTAATCCTGGTCGCGGGTGATTTTTAGAATAATGTTATGATAAATATAAACGAAGTGTTTGGTTTTGGGTTACTTACTTGGGTATCTAGGCGGTTGCAGCTCAGGCCGCATCCTCGGTGGTGTCCGCACACTTTACTTGTGGTCCGAAGAATAACTTACACATCCCTTCGAGCGTCATGCCGAAGAAGTGCTGAATAGTCCGCGGACCTTCTAGGTTGAACTCCCACATTCGGAGAGGCCGACGTTTGCACGGCAAGATCCGTCAGACTAGCATTACCTGAATTACGCTGACAAGACTAATGTCCCTCTCAAGAAGCTCCCGAATGCGGCTCTGCGATGTTGGTACGTCATTAGCAGGCCCCCAATCCTATTTCACGTTGGCCCATGACGCCAGTTGAGGCAGAGGGCCCGAGCGGAAGTCGGGGGCAGCCACCCACTTTGTACCTCTAGGAGTCGTGACATAAAACCACCTCCGCTGCCATAGAGTGGACACCTCCAGGAAGAAGCCCTCTGGCTATGGGGCGTCGGTGTTTCTGCTTATTGCAGCACCTCCGCACTCTGCGTGTCGGCCCTCAATCACCTTCGGCTTTACATTGAAGGTCTTGAGCCATAAGACGAAGTGCGGGGTGATGTGGAGGAAGGCTTTGCACACGAAGATGGAGTCCGGAGCTAGGTCATGAAAATCTAGCCCGTAATAAAACATGAGCCCCCTCACAAAGGGATCAAGGGTGAAACCTAAGCCATGGAGGAAATGAGAAACAAATACGATGCTCTCGTTGGGCTTGGGAGTAGGGATGACCTGCCCTGGAGCAGGAAGCCTATGCTTGATGTCGGCGGTCAGATGTCTGACCTCCCTAAGCTTTGCAATGTCCTCCTCTGTGACAGAGGAGGCCATCCACCAGCCTTGAAGGTTGGATCCGGAAATGATTGAAGATCCGAAGTGCCTAAGCTTGGGCTTCGGGTGTTGGAACTCGAGATCCGGAAAGGTGCAAGCATGGTAGGAAAGAGGGATAGGCCTCGGCCCCTCTATAAAGGGGGTGAATGTCAAGCATCCTCAGCGTAACCGCTTTGGACTTGCCTAAAAACATGGAGTCATACGAACATGCGTCGTGGGGTTGCCCGCGCCCGTATTGATGGCGGATCCCGCAGTAAGGGGAACACGATATCTGCTTTGACAAGGCGTGCCAATAAAACCACCTCGAAACGCGTGTCGAGGCAAGCCGAGAAAAACCAGTTCGTATTTAGCCAGGCCGCGGCATAAGGGCACACCATAGAAAAAATTATTGTCAGCAAATTATATTTGTAAAGTGTTATGCTCTCTACGGTGGTGTGCGGAAATTATCTCATAGAGCCGGATATAATCCTTAATCTACTTTGGAGTATGGAACCCGCCTTGCAATGTCGAAGACAATCTGCGCGCCGGGCTCATCATCATTGAAGCCTGGTTCAGGGGCTACTGAGGGAGTCCTGGATTAGGGGGTATCCAGACAGCCGGACTATATACTTTGGCCCAACTATTGGACCGTGAAGATACAAAACTCAAGACTTCGTCCCGTGTCTGGATGGGACTCTCCTTTGCGTGCAAGACAAGCTTGGCGATCTGGATGTTAGATCTCCATCTTTGTGAATGACTCTGTATAACCCTATCCCTCTCCGATTTCTATATAAACCGGAGGGTTTAGTCCGTAGGACAGGAACAATCATAATCATCATAGGCTAGCTTCTAGGGTTTAGCCTCTACGATCCCGTGGTAGATCTACTCTTGTAATACTCATATCATCAAGCTCAATCAAACAGGAAGTAGGGTTTTACCTCCATCAAGAGGGCCCGTACCTGGGTAAAACATCATGTCCCCTGCCTCCTGTTACCATTAGCCTTAGACGCACATATCGGGACCCCCTACCCGAGATCCGTCGGTTTTGACACTGACAACGTCCACTAAACATTCACACATTTCACATCTTTCTACATCTACGGGAACCTACAAAATGGTTAATGTAAATTGCCTCTCTCTCTCTCCTCCCCTGATTTTCATGGTGGTAGGCCCCTCCCTCCCCCCAATCTACAATCAACAGCTCACATGTTTCACATTACATTAATTACGTAACTGGGATTACGTAGGTGTAGGTTTACTCGTCCTAAAAAACCCAACTAAGCCAACCTCCCAGCATACTGCGCGGGAAAAGACCCGGCCGCGCCATTTTAGTCGGGATTACTGAATTACTAGTAGTATTATCAATGGATCGCGAGAAGCAACAAGTTTTTTTGAGGGGGCGAAACACCTAGTTTAAAAGGAAAAAAGGCAGTACACTGACAGCACCCCTTGTCGCGGTCACATTGCACCCCACACATGTTCAGTCCTCCACATGGCTCACGCAAATGGAATGCGCTTCGGCTTGCCTCTTCACTGACACGTTGGACTGCACTTGGAGAAACCGACCATGCGCCAAACTCCCCCCGCCCACCGCGCGAAAATCCTCCCCCCTCCACCCAAAAATTCCCCCCAAATCCTAGATTCAACCGCCCTTCGGCCAACTAGCCAATAATATTCCCCAAACCCCCCTCCCCCGTCCCCCACCACTCCATTTGCTCCGCCAAAGCCGCCCTCCCCGCCGTGCCGATACGTCGGCGCCGCGGTTCGTCGAGGGGACGCACGGCGATCCTTTCGCTCCCGCAGTATGCTCTCGTAGACTGCCATCCTCTAGCCGCGTTGCCACCGCTGGCGACGTTCTTGTGGAGGCGCACGGCGGTCAGCGCCGCCACTGCTGGCGACGTTCGTGTGGAGATGCATGGCGGTTAGCTTCTCCCATGGTACGCGCATTCTAGACTGAGGACCCGTGCATGTCGGTGTAGCACTGAATGTTAGCTGATAGACGCTATTAATCTCACTGTTTGCCGAAGTAGTTTACAGTCAATATGCTCTACTTAAGAAGCTTCCTTGCCCTGTTCTGCACTCAATCTGCTTAGCTGAGATGGCATGCCAAGGCCGATTAGTTGCTAAAATATCCTGCCATATATTTATCGTGACGTAGATTGACATGGTCTAGTATCCAATTTGTTAGGTGAAATAGCTCTACACCATTTTATACTCGATCTTTGTTGCTGCGATGGCCTTCGATAGTTAGGTGACTGTGTGCTAAGCCTCATTGATTGCTGAAGCAGCCTGCCATAATTTAGCACTCAAATCTGTTTGCTGAATTAGCTTTACATATATTTCGTTACTTAGATATTCTCGTCCTAATATCTTGCCATAGCTTTAGACATCAACCTAGTATTTTGTTTCTGGACTTCATAAAAAAGCATATATGTTTTTCCCGTAATATCTAGTAGAAGAACTAATTTTTATGTCTAACAGATGGACAGGACTTGGATAACTTCTGCTCGAAGATTATCCACTACATATGTCGAGGGGGTTGAAAACTTCATGAACTTTATCAGGGCTGAGTACGATGGTCCAAAATCAGATGTGCTCTGCCCATGTAGCTGTTGTATGAATTCAGTTACAACACCCCAGTCAACTGTGCAAAATCATCTACACTTGTATGGGATGTTGGTCACATATACTAGGTGGGTTCATCATGGTGAAGCTGTGAACGTCAATGTTATTGACTACATGGAAGCAGCAGATCACCATCTCGATCTGCCTGATGCTTAGGTGGAAGAGGAGGAGGAGGTGCTGGTGACGGAGCCAGTGAGTTTGAACAACATTGAAACAATGTTACGAAATGCTCGTGCGTTCCGTGAACTTTCACCTGCAAAAGAAAAATGGTGGACCCGCATGTTGGAACAATGCAACGTGGCTGTCACCCCAGGAAATAAGATGTCAGTATTCTCAGCTATGGTCACCTTTCTTCAGGTGAAGACATCTGAGCGGATGACGAACAAATCATTCGATGCAATGTTGGCTGCTTTTTGCAAATCTTTCCCAGATGCGTCTGAGCTGCCACACACCTACAGTAAAATGAAGAATTTCCTTCGTGCAGTTGGAATTGGATATGATATGATCCATGTTTGTAAGAATAATTGTGTTCTGTTCTGGAAGGATTATGCCAACTTAAGTGAATGCCCGAAATGCAAATCATCAAGATGGAAAGATGGCGATGCTGTGAAGAGGATTCCTCATAATGTTCTGAGAAATTTTCCAATTATACCAAGATTGCAGAGGTTGTTTCATGATGCTGAAACAAGAGAGGATGTACTGTGGCATTCTAGGAACCAGGAGTATAGAGATCAGAATGTAATGATCTATCCATCTCATGGTAGTGAGTGGAAAAGCTTCAATCATAAACACAAAAAGTTTGCTGCTGATCTGAGAAACATTAGACTTGGCTTAGCTTCAGATGGATTTAACCCATTTGGCCACCAGAGCGCCACATATAGCATGTGGCCAGTGCTTGTTATCCCTTACAACATGCCTCCAAATATTTGCACCAAAGAATCAAACTACATGATGGCCTTGCTCATCCCAGGTCCAAAAAGTCCTAGAAAGGATTTTGATTTGTTCATGGAGCCTCTTGTGGAGGAACTTCAATAGCTATGGAGGGGTGTTCTCACTCGAGACCTATATAGCAGCCCACCAGCTGATTTCTTTCTGCATGCTGTTATAATTTGGTGCATCCATGATTATCTGGCTTTGGGCACTATGTCAGGGCGAACGACACATGGTTACAATGCATGTGTTCACTCTGACAGGAATCCGCTGTCATATGCAATACTTAGCAAGATCTGTTACATTGGACACCGCCGTTTCCTTGCCAAGGACAAGTCGCATCCTAGAAAATACCGAAGACATGTGTTCAATGCAAAGCATGAAAACCGTGATGCACCAAAGAGGCTCACTGCCAATGAGATGCAAGTGGAATTAGAGAAGGTCAGGCATATTACACCAGGAAACCATCCTGGTAATGGTAGCGGGAAAAGGAAGCATGGCAGGGCAGAAGAGAGATTATTGTTTACCCGCAGGTCCACTTTGTGGGACTTGGAGTATTGGAAAGATTTGGATCTGCGGCATGATCTTGATGTGATGCACATCGAGAAAAATATATGTGACAGCATTATCCGCACACTTCTTAATATTGAAGACAAGACGAAAGATACCTTAAAATCTAGGATTGATTTGACACACTTGGGTATCAGAAAGGATTTGAAGGTGCAAGATGAAGGTAAACCACAGGATATGGCACCAGCTGTGTACGTCTTGGAGAAGGTAAAAAGAAAAGAATTATGCGAGGTCCTATCACGTGTGAGATTCCCACATGGATTTGCTTCCAACCCTAAAAGGAGAGTCAGTGCAGATGGAAACAAGGTACAAGGGTTGAAAACTCATGACTGCCAAGTCCTACTTCAAAGGGGTTTACCTGTTATCATTAGAGGATAGGGTCGCCCTGACTTATATAGAGCAGTTGCAGAGTTGGGACAATTGTTCAGGGAACTCTGCAGTAGAAATATCAGGATAGATGCTTTGGAGCGTCTTAGAGACAAGATACGAACTATCCTATGCGACCTTGAGAAGATATATCCTCCAGCCTTCTTTTGATGTGATGGTGCATTTGGCTGTTCATCTACCTGATGAGGCACTACTTAGAGGTCCAGTACAGTATGGCTGAATGTACCCTATTGAAAGGCGGCTAGGCAGTTTCAAGGGCTATGTTAGGAACAGAGCTAGACCCGAGGGTTCCATTGTAGAGGCCTACATTGCTACAGAACCGTTGACATTCTGCTCCAAATACATTGAAACAGCTGATCAGCTTAGCAAAGAGGTGGGCGAAGACAATCTCGGGCTCAATGTTTTCGATTATTCTATTCGAGTTACAGGGAAGAGTCGACAAGAGAACAAACCTAAAGATTTGGACAAAATGATTTGGTATGTGTTGAATAACTATCCTGAGATACTACCTTATATCAAGTAAGTGATAAGTACTGCAACTTATACATCGTAATCTACTAAACTTGCAGCATGTTCTTATATATTTAGATGTTTGATGCGATCACTATGTTGTGCGACATCTACAAAAAAGAGTTACTGCCGCAAAATCCAAGAAACATTGACAAACTGGTTATGGCAGGATTTGCAAAATGGTTCAAGAGCCATGTAAGCTTTTGAATTGCACTGTCAGTTTTTTTAATATATTGAGTACATAAGATGATCAGCTTGTCTATTTTCTAACCATAGGTTAAAAAGATGCGGGAGGATGGACAGGCAATTCATGATGCCCTTCACTCACTAGCAATAGGTCCTGGTACTCGGCTAAGTCATTATGAATCTTGCATTGTTGGAGATGTGTGCTACAACACCCTTGCACGAGACGAAGGCAGGAAGACACAAAACAGTGCCATCATGAGCACGGATACGTATGATAAAGAGACAACTGAAATGTATGCTAACATAACAAACATTGTTCAGTTGTAGTATATCTCCAGTTTTGAGGTTCATCGGTGTGTGGTTCTGTTGTGCTGTCGTCGGTATAACCTATTTTCCAGGATCGCAAAACCTAGAGCTGATGATTATTTCAAATCCATCAATGTCAAGGCGGTGTACCAGACCAATGAGCCTTTTATTTTGGCAAATCAAGCAACATAGATATTTTTCTTGGAAGACACATTTCCACATAGCGATGACTGGAGAGTATTGCAAAGGTTTGAGTAGAGGAATTCGTTTAATGAAGTTGCACAACAAGATGATTCTTACACTGCTCTTGATGTACAAGAAAAAATAGATGTTCCTAATATCTTTGACGCCGGCGAAAAGATTTCCTGTCGTGTTGTGGACATACCAGAGTTGATCAAGAAGAAGCAAACGTTCGAGGACATTGAGGATGAAGAAGAAGATGACACCATGGGGAACTATGATTCAGACTGATACACATGGCGAAGATGTTGACGCTGCTGCTGCGGATGATGATTACATTGCTTTTGTCATATTTGCCTGTCAGAAGACGTTTTTTATCTACTATGTGAAATTGTGTTTGCTATGACAACTGAAACCCGATGAACATGTTTTTTAGTATTTTGCTGTGAGAACATCACTTGTTATGTATGCTGATTTGTGTTTGGTGATTGTATGACGACTAAAACATGATGACATTGTTGTTTAGTTGTACTCATATTTGGCTGTGAAACTTGAATTTGGTGACATAGTTTGCTGTTGGACTGCAATTTGCTCGACGTCTTTGAATGAGAACAAAGCTGACCCGATAGGGCCTCTGCTAATTTATTTGTTTATTACCAAAAGGGCCTCTGCTATTTATTTATTTATGAACAAAAGGGGATACCCCCTAATTTCTGTTAAGAGAAATCATTAGATGTTCACAACACTACGCCCAGCCTGCTACACAGGTTTCATTCATTACTAGTTTCAGCAAAGTGCTCATGTCATAGCCACTGAATACATCACGAGGGCTACATACACTCCAAATAAAGAGACATCATCCTACAAAGCACATTGATTTTGCCCATTATCTTCACAAGCTCTTTCATCTCCTCATTGCTATCAAGGTTGTTCAGAAGTTGTTGCTTGTCCATGATCAGAGGAACTACATCTTTAACCTTTTGCTCTGCATCTTCCTCTTCTGCCGTTCCTTTAGTTACTTGTCCAACACCCCAACTTGCTGGTATTGGGATTCCTCGGCTAACAAAATTATTAGCGTAGTTGCATTCCCCCACTTCAGCAACTTCCCAGAAATACAAATCACACGCATCTTCCCTTTTCTGCATGAATCAAATTGGAAGATCATCAACCAAACTATTAAAAAAACAGCAACTGAAAGCAGCAGAACAACACTTAAACATATTATTACCCCATGATTCGGGCATTTGTAGAAGACTCGGCCAGGGTTGAAGATTGTGGTTGAGAGACGACGGATGACTCTGTGTGATTTGCAGCAGTGGCACCACACCAACAGCAGCGGGTTGTGATGAGCAATCGGCTACGGTGCGCGTGCCAGCGGGGGTGTGATGAGACCCACAGGCGATGGTACGGGTGGTGACTTGGCGCATATCTGGTTGTTGCCTGCTGAAGAGCAGGTGGACGAGCAGCCAGCGGACATGGTTGTTGCGGCCAGAGCTTCTGATGCTAGGAAGAGTAAGTAGAGGAGAGGAGAAGCGAATGTTGGATATGTCAATTTCATTACTTACAGAGTAGCATAGCACCATATATAGTCATAGTCTAGGTTTGGATTCGAACCAGCTACAGGAGCACATCTCTCTTTTTTCTAAAACTCAGCAACGTCTCTTTACTGGTACACTAGCTTGTTCTGTATGCCTTCTCAAGTCTTTGATTTTCTTTGCCATTTTTTCGAGGAAGGAAGGAGGACAAAATTGTGAGTTCCTGGGACTCAAACCCAAGACCTCTCAGTTGAAAACCAAGGGTGCTAGTCACTTATGTGGCGAACGTTCCCTGGGAGGAGGACGGCAGACGAACGCATTTTCCTCGCAGTTTTAGTTGCGACACAAGATCGAACGGTCGCAATTTTGGGAATGTTATCAGGCAAACAAAACCAGTTTTTCTTTTCTTCCTATATATAAAAAAGTATGCTACTTGGTGTCGGCTTAGTCGACAAACGATTGTGCCAACCTTGACCGTTGGATTAACATTCAACATTTGTCGTGTTTCTTCAGTCTCTTCTTGCTCGAGCCCCCAAAGCCAAACCAGCGCCGGTGGGACCGCCTGCTCCCGCCTCCCACAGCTGGCTGTGCTGCCGCGCACGCATCATGGCCACATCGCACCCTAAAACTATGCGCATCTTCCCCGACTCCTGTTGGTTCTTGTTCGAGGCCTCACCATCGTCCTTCGCCTTGGTTCGCTCGCCGTGGCGCCGCCCTCCGGTGTTGTCAACATGGTTAACAATCGAGAGGAATAAGGAGATGACTGTACATGGTGAGGATGACAGTAGGGACCCAGCAGCGCGCGCAGTAATATTGATTTTTTGGGACGGAGAAGGGTATCAACTGGGTTGGGCGGGACCTGTGGCCCGTCTAGAGCAGGCTTTTAATTCATATGTTTAGCACATGACCAGCCCAGTTTGTTTTTTCCTTTCTGAAAATGGCTTGCCAGCTATTTTGTTTTTTGCAGAATAACCAACGTAGGCCTACTTGCTTTTCTACGCCCTGCTGGGCCGGAAATCTTTCAAGACAAGGAGGGATGCATTTTGCCCAGAAAATGGGCTATAAGTAATAAGAAATGGACTATAAGTAATAATAAATGGCCTGTAAAATGAAAAAATACAGCAAACAGGCAATTAGTTCCAAAATACTTTTTTCTATCGGATTTTGATATTTTAAATTTCATTGTTTTTGTGCGGGTAAAATTTCATTGAATTTAAGTTAAGGTATACTTAGTTTTAAAATTAATTTGAATCTGGCTAGAAATTTCGGGTTGTATGCTGTTTGGGATAGATTTGGAGGCTGACTTGTGGGTCTACTAGGTTGACATGTACGAAAGGCTTTGTCAACTTAGTCCACAAACGATTCTAGCAACAGTGACCGTTGGATGTTAATCCAACGGCCGTGCTGCTTCTTCAATATCTGATCTTCTTGCTCCAGCCGCCCAAACCAGCGCTGGTGGGACTACCTGCTCCCCACTCCCGTGGCAGGCTGTGCTGCTGCACACGCTGCACCTCCCCACCCTACTTCATTACTCGCCAGGCCATTCCTCTACTCACCCACACCTCCTGTTATTTTCCGGCCATGATAGCCGGACCAGTAAACCCTCATACTCCCCACCGCGCGGGCAAAAATTGCCAAGTCTTCCCCGGCTCCGTGTCATTCCCTTCCTAGGCCTCGCCGTCCTCCACAGCCATGGTGCTCTCAGCGCGGCCTGGTCAACTTGGTCAACGAACGACATCCATCTGACGTGGACTATACATGGAGAGGCTGACAGCTGGGTCCACGGCCACACACAAGGAAATGCCTCCTTATTACGTGCAAAATAATGATTCCTCCACCTGACAGCTGGGACCCACCGGAAGGGCCTCTGTATCTCGCGAAAAAAACGTTCCCCCCCGCTGACAGGTTGGACCCGCCAGCTATATCTTCGCACGCAAGGAATTGCCTCCTTATTACGCACAAAAAAATGAATACCCTCGTGCTAGTTGGGACCCACCATGGTGGGAGGCTGACTTGTTGGCCAACTAAGTTGACAGGGACGGAGGGCTTTGTCAACTTAGTCAATATGAACGATTCTAGCTCCAGTGACCGTATGATGTCCATCCAACGGCCGTAGTGCTTCTTCAACCTCTGGTCTTCTTGCTCCAGCCGCCCAAACCAGCGTCGGTTGTGCCGCGTGCTCCTGCCTCCCGTGGCTGGCTGTGATGCCGTGGAGGCCTCACCGCCCCTACTACTCCCACCGCTGGCCAGGCCATCCCTCTACTCACACACACCCTCTGTTATTCTGCGGCAATGACAGCCTCACACCGCAGCCGAACCAATGAACCCTTGTACTCCTCTCCACGCGGGCTTCCACTATCTCATCGTCCCCTTCCTAGGCCTTGCCGTCGTCAACTGTCATGGTGCTCTCGGCGCGGCATGGTCAATGTGGTCAACGACTGACTTCCATTGGCAGAGTACTGTACATGGAGAGACTTTCAGCTGGGTACACGGCTGCCGCAAGGAAGTGCCTCCTTATTACGCGGAAAATAATGATTCCTCCACCAGACAGCAGGGACCCACCAGACTGGCCACCGTATTTTGTGAAAAAAATGTTTCCCCCCTGACTGCTGGGACCCACCAGCTACATCTTCGCACGCAAGGAAGTGCGTTCGGGCAAAAAAAACGATTCGCCCCCCTGACTGCTGGGACCCACCAGCTACATCTTCGCACGCAAGGAAGTGTCTGACAGTCGGAACCCACCTGGTCGAAGCGTACGTAGCATTGTCATTCTGGTCGCGAACGTGTACGTACATACTGGTCGATGTAGAGACACGCACGTGTCGTAGTAGAGGCACGCACGTAGCATGTACACGTACATACAGCGGCCAGTGTGCAAGGAAGAAAATGCAGCCACGCATGTACATACGAGCGGGGTCTCGAATGCCTACTCGTGCATACGTACGGCCAGGGCTTGTGTACATGGCTGGGTCGGAACGGAGAAACTGCGTCGTTGTCGTGTTCATGGGGAGGCAACGGAATGCGTCGTGTTCATCGGGAGGCAACAGAATGTGTCATGTTCATCGGGAGGCAACGGAACGCGTGGGAGCCAACCGGCTGGGTTGGAATAGAATGCATTGTCGTGTTCATCGGGAGGGCTTGGATGGAACAGCCGATGGAAACGAGGCCTGGCGTACCGCAGAACGGAGGAAACAGCCTTGTGTTCGACCGGCCACGTTCGAATCAGGATCCTGTTCATCGGGAGGGGTCTGGCATACCGCAAAACAGAGGAAACAGACTTGTGTTGGACCTCGTACGGTCGGAACAGGGTCCTGTTGATCGGGAGGGGTGTGTCATACCGCAAAACGGAGGAAACGGACTTGTGTTGGAGCGCTACGGTCGAAATGGGGGTCATGTTCATCGGGAGGGGTGTGGCGTACCGCAAAACGGGACTCCATGGGATACTATTCATCTACACCGTCGACCTCCTCCAGCCTCCACGGGCTACTGTTCATCCACCGTCGACCTCCTCCAGCCTCCACCTACGACTGTTCATCCACGGGCTCCTGTTCATCCAGCCTCCACCGTGCGCTACTCCACCGGCTACTATTCAAGCAGCCCTCTCCACGGGCTCCTGTTCAACAACCCCTCCACGGGCTACTGTTCATCCACCCCTCCATGGGGTCTTGTTCATCCAGCCCCAACCGGCTCGATCGATCAGGGTCCTGTTCATCCAGAGGCAACACCACGGGGTCCTGTTCATCCACCCTACCGGGAACTGTTCATCCAAACCCCCCTACAACCCTCACTGTTCATCCAGAGGCAGCATCGATCGGCTTCAGTTAGCAGTTGTAGCGAAGGAATCGCTCGATCGGGTTTAGTTAACAGCCATCGATCAATCTCTCGGGTTCAGTAATGCGTAGCCTGCAGTACAATCGCTCGGGTTCAGTAACGTAGCTAGTGCAATCGCTCGGGTTTAGTTAGAGCCCAACGCCTCGCTCGGGTTCAGTTATAGCCCAACGCCTCGCACACACGCGCATACGTGTACGAGAGCAACGCGCATCGCTCGGCACCCGACCACCCACCGTAACCGGGAACTCCCCAAAATTTTCCTCGCCCTCGCTTCTACCATGGTTTTTCCGTCATGGATGGCCCAAAGAATGTCATGCAGCTGTGTCTCCAGCCCGCCCAGGACGAAAAACCATTTTATGTCATGATTTTTTGTCATAGAAGTAGGAACCCACCACATCTATGATGATGCCGGGTTTTGTCACAATTATCGTCAAGAAGTGTCATAAGTCTGACAGGAAAAAAATTCATTCGGCCCAAAATGTCACGGATGTGTCTTTTTTTGTAGTGGAGGGGCGAGGCGCCACCATCACTGGCGGGCTGGTCAGGTATCTCTTGAGGTCTTGAAAGGCCGCGTCTGCATCCGGGGTCCACTCGAACGGTTCCTTCCTGTTCATCAGCTTAAAGAATGGGAGTGCATGCTCCCCCAACTTGGAAATGAAGCGCCCAAGCGAGGTGACGTAGCCCGCCAGCTTCTGCATCTCCTTCAGGGTCTGCAGGGGCTCATGTCCTCTATCGCCTTGACCTTCTACGGGTTGGCCTCGATCCCTCTATGTGACACCAAGAAGCCCAGCAGCTTGCCAGAGGGAACCCCAAACACACACTTCTCAGGATTGAGCTGAAGATCCACCTTGCGCAGGCTGGCAAACGTCTCCTCCAGATCTGCTATAAGGTTCCTGGCCTCCCGAGACTTCACCACTATATCAACAACATAAGCCTCTGCGTTCCTCCCAAGCTACGAGCCCAGGGCGATATGCATCAGTCGTTGGAAGGTTGCCCCAGCGTTACGCAGCCCGAAGGGCATGCAAGTGTAGTAGTACACCCCGTAGGGGGTCAGGAACGTCGTCTTCTCCACATCATGCATGGCCATCTTGATCTGGTGGTAGCCTGAGAAGGCATCCATAAAGCACAACAGGTCGCATTCGGCGGTGGAGTCCACGATCTGGTCAATGCAAGGGAGCGGGAAAGGATCTTCTGGGCAGGCCTTGTTGAGGTTGGTGAAGTCAACACACGTGCGCTCCTTCCCTCCTTTCTTGGGGACGATGACGGGATTTGCCAGCCACTCCGGGTATCGTACCTCTCTGATGACCCCTGCGGCTTGTAGCTTGTGGGTTTCCTGGACGATGAAGGCTTGCTTCTCGGTGGACTGGCGACGAGCCTTCTGCTTCACTGGTCGCACGTTTGGGCATACCCTCAGGTGGAGCTAAATTATTCCCCTTGGGACCCTAGCCAGGTGTTTGGGTTCCCAAGCGAATACATCCTTGTTGGCTTGTAGAAAGCTGACCAATGCTTCCTCTTGGTCGCGAGGGAGACCAGCCCCTATGGTGAAGGTGGCGCTAGCCGCTCCCTCCTCACTGACCAGCACTTGCTTCGTCTCGCCTCGGTCTTGGGAAACAATTGCTTCTTCTTGGACGGCGCTGCTTCTGGGGCCTCCTAACCACCTTTCTCGTCGGGCAGCGTGGATGCGTCTGACCTGAACGCGAGCTTGAGGGCCTGTAGCGCACCTTTGGTGTCCCCCGCCACCGTGAGGACACTGTTACTGTCGAGCATCTTCATGAGGTTGTATGCAGGGTGAGTCGCAACCATAAACTGGGCCAAGGCTGGGTACCACAGAATGGCATTGTATGGCAGATTGATCCTGGCAATGTCGAATTCGATGAGCTCAGTGCGGTAGTTGTCGCGGGTCCCGAAGGTGATAGGGAGGCGGATCTGCCCTAGGGGGCTGGTGGAGCCGCCGCCGACCCCGGAGAAAGTCTTGGAGGGGAGGAGCTGGCTGGGCGGCACGTGCAGCAGGCCGAATGCCTCCGCGGAGAGCATGTTGAGGCCGGCTCCACCATCGATGAGGGTTCTGGTGACCGCCACGTTGCAAATGGTGGGGGTGCAAAGCATCGGGAGCGCGCCTGCTCCCGTCGTGGCGGTAGGATGATCCTTGAGGCCGAAGGTGAGGTCGGCCTTGGGCGCCATCCATCCCGGGGGAGCCCCCGAGCCCGCCTGGGTGGCGCTTACTCGCCGGTAGAACTGCTTGATGTGGCGGTCGGAGGGATGTGCCTGCGAGCCACCTAGGAGAGCTGCGACGACCGGGGGCGCCGGTGCCGCGTAGTGGGTGAGGAAGAGGTCGCGCAGCTCCTCCCAGGAGGTCACATAGTACGCGGCAGTTTAAGTAACCAGGTGCCCGGTGCGCCTACGAGGGCCATGGGGAACCAGTTGGCCTTCAACTTATCGTCTCCGCCGGCCGCGCAGACTGCCTCCTCGTATGCTTGAAGAAAGGCGGCCGGATCCACCGCACCGTCATAGCGTGGCGGCATCTCCGGTCAGAACTTGGGTGGCCACTGCACCTGCCACAGGGAGAGGGTGAAACAGCGCAGCCCCGGTGCTTCTTCAGGAGTGTGTGTCGGCTGGGTCGACGGAGGAGCGCCCGCCATCGGGGCTAGCGACACGATCTGGTGGTCGGGGTAGAAGATTTCTGACGCACCCCTACCTGGCGCGCCAAATGTCAGATTATGGGTTCTGCAAACCCTTGAGAGGTTCAAACTCTAGGGTGCGTGCAGAGATCTCAACCTACCCAGCCTGCCTACTCGTAATCCTCCTAAGCCTAGCACGACGAGCTAGAAGAGACAAAGAGACACAACAGTTTATCCTGGTTTGGGCCACCTTGTGGTGTAATACCCTACTCCAGCGTTTTGGTGGATTGCCTTGGAGGGCTGAGGATGAACTAGTATAGTGGATGAACTGGCCTCAGGATGTGAGGTGTTCTTGAGCTCGAGGGAGCTGAGGGGATGTCAACTAGATGCCCTCTATGGTTGTGGCTAGGTCCTATTTATAGTGGCCTTGGTCCTCTTCCCAAATGTTGGCGGGAAGGGATCCCACAACGGCTGGATTTGAAATGGGACAAGTAGTAGAGCTTATCCTGACAAAAGTAGTCTTCACTTGCGAAAAGCCTCTGGTTGTGACGCTGCGGTGGGCTCGACGATGACCTCCGTCCTGCCGTCTTGGCGGTCTTGGTCTTGTTGCACCAGAATGGAAACCTTTGGCTGATTCCTCGGGACTCTGCGCCTGTGGCTTGCCTCCCTTGCACCAAAGAGAAAACTTGCGCTCTGCGCCCGCTGGCGCCCGCCTGGCCTTGGTCATCATGGATCACGTTAGCTGAGCCTCGTGAGGTAAACCTTGCATCGAACTCTCTGCCCCTTGGGAGCCAGCCTGAAGAGGCCGATCCCCTCGGGGGTCTTGGTGTCGTCTACCTCGCGAGGCTTGGCCCCTCGCGAGGGTCTTGAGTTGTTGATGTTGAAGATGTGCCGTACCAGGCCGTCGATGGAGCCGCGTGGTGGGTCGTAGGCAAGCAGGGCTAGATACCCCCATATCCAGAACGCCGACATGTCCAGCAAAAAATGATTGTGGCAAACTAACAAGCAAACAAAATAAAGCTACGTACAAGACGCTTGGGTCTTCCTTGGATATTACCTTGGGGTGCCTTGGGCATCCCCAAGCTTAGGGTCTTGCTACTCCTTATTCCTTCATCCATCATGATCTTAGCCAAAACTTGAAAGCTTCAGCACACAAAACTCAATAGAAACTTCATGAGATCCATTAGTATAATAGACAAATCATAAACTTTAGGTACTGTTGTAAACTCATTCATATTTATTATTGCATAATACCTACTGTGTTCTAACTTCTCCATGACTTATACCCCCAGATATAATCCATAACATCATTAAAATAAGCACACTATGCAATAAAAATAGAATATGTCTAAAACAGAACAGTTTGTAATGATCCAAACACAACTATACTTCTGTAACTCCAAAAAATCTGAAAATTTAGGAGAACCTGGGCAATTCGTATGTCAAACATGTGTAAAAAATTCAAATTTTATCACATTCTACTAAATTATGAAAATTCCAGCACTAGCTCGACCGCATCTTGGAGGGTTGTGGGCCAACAGAATCCTTGCCGGAATGCTTTCCCAACCAAAGCCCGTGATCCAATGTGGGAGCCGCACATGCCTTTGTGTATTTGTACCAGCAGTTCCTTTCCTTCTTCCCAGTAAATGCACTTCAATTTCACACCTTTGGGCCTTCTTCTATATAGTGTGTCATCGACAAATTGATGCATACTGGCCCTCCAGGCTATTCTTTTAGCCTCTTCTTGCTCCTAGGGAAGTTCTCCGATTTGGAGGAAATGAACTATGTGTCATGCCCAAGTTGGAGCCTGGGGCTCGGCAATGAGGACCCGCGGCACCTCCTCCTTCATGGGAGTGTACCCCTTGACCATGAGGACTGGTGGTCTGGTAGGAGGGGGTAGCCCGGCAGCTGAAGGGGAGTTATTCCTGTCAAGCTCTCTACCGGGATGTAACACCCACGATGCGGCTATATCTCCCACGTGTCGAAGCACGACTTAGAGGCATAACCACATGGTGGTTTTGTCGCAAGAAGGGTCATCTTCACACAATCCCATGTAATGAACAAGAATGTGATAAAGAGAGTTGGCTTACAATCGCCACTTCACACAATACATAATTAAGATCATACATCACTCAAAATACACTCATAGACCGGCTACGGCCAAATCCAAATGAAAAGAAGACAACCCCAAATGCTAGATCCCCGATCGTCCCGACTGGGCTCCGCTACTGATCATCTGGAAACGAAACATAGTAACGACCAGGGTCCTCATCAAACTCCCACTTCAGCTCAGTTGCGCTGGTTTCCTCGGCACCTGCATCTATTTTGGTAGAATCTGTGAGCTACAGGGACTCAGCAATCTCACACCCGCGAGATCAAGACTATTTAAGCTCATAGGTAGGAAAAGGGGTAATCTGGTGGAGCTGCAGCAAGCACTAAGCATATGTGGTGGTTAACATACGCAAGTGAGAGCGAGAAGAGAAGAGACGCATCGGTCGAGAAGCTAGAAGTGATCAAGAAGTGATCCTGAAACTACTTACGTACATACATAACCCAAACCGTGTTCACTTCCCGGACTCCACCGAGAAGAGACCATCACGGCTACACACGCGGTTGATGTATTTTAAAGAGGTCAAGTGTCAAGTTATCTACAACGGGACATTAACAAATTCCCATCTGCCTCATAACCGCGGCCACGGCTTTCGAAAGATAATATACCCTGCAGGGGTGTCCCAACTTAGCCCATCACAAACTCTCACGGTCAACAAAGGATATACCTTCTCCCGGGAAGACCCGATCAGTCTCGGAATCCCGGTTCGCAAGACATTTCGACAATGGTAAAACAAGACCATCAAAGCCGCCCGATGCACCGACAAATCCCGATAGGAGCTGCACATATCTCGTTCTCAGGGCAACACCGGATGAGACTAGCTACGAGTAAAACCAGACTTCGAGTTTCCCCGAGGTGGCCCCGCAGGTAGCTCACTTCGGGCCAACACTCGAAGGAGCGCTAGTCCGGGGGGGGGGGTGGGGGTTAAAATAAAGATGACCCTCGGGCTCGCGAAAACCCAAGGGAAAAAGGCTTAGGTGGCAAATGGTAAAACCAAGTTTGGGCCTTGCTGGAGGAGTTTTATTCAAAGCGAACTATCAAGGACGTCCCATAAATCACCCAACCGTGTAAGGAACGCAAAATCAAGGAACATAACACCGGTATGATGGAAACTAGGGTGGTAAGAGTGGAACAAGTCACCAGGCATAAGGCCGAGCCTTCCACCCTTTACCAAGTATATAAGGTGCATTAATTAAACAGGAGATATTGTGATATCCCAAAATATCCATGTTCCGACCAGGAACATACTTCATCTTCACCTGCAACTAGCAACGCTATAAGAGGGGCTGAGCAAAAGCGGTGACATAGCCAAACAACGGTTTGCTAGGACAGGATGGTTAGAGGCTTGACATGGCAATATGGGAGGCATGATAAACAGTGCCAGGTAGAGCTAACATAGCGATAGAGCGAGCAACTAGCAAAGCAAAGATAGAAGTGATATCGAAGGTATGGTCATCTTGCCTGCAAGGTTCTCAGAGTTGTCGAAGGCTTGATCCTCGTAAGCGTTCTCAACAGGTTCCTCGTGCACGTACTTGTCTCCCGGCTCTACCCAAATCAAGAACACAAGCAATGGAAACACAATAAATCACGGTGCAATGCACAAGCCACATGATGCAACACATGTCATGATATGCGAGATGTGATATGCAATGCGTATGCGTGCTCCGGGAGGAAAAAGGATGAATAAGGCATCAACTTGGCAAACCAAGTATGCCGCTGGAAAGATGAGATGATTTCGGTTGAAATCGATATAAAGATCACCGAAAACGGATGCACGGTTTGCAAATGGCAAGCAAAACAAGAATGACACAAATCTACGATTAACAGAACGATGCTACTTAGCATGCAACAAGAAACTATGCTACAGCACCCCGACATAATAACAAAGCATATGGCAGTGATCTACAGGAGATTCTTGACAAAAGAGGAACACTGAGCTACAGCTAAATCACACCATAATGGGTTCAAACAAGCATGGCAAAAGTACAAAAGATATCAGCTTGGACATGGCATAAGCAGCATCAGGTAGCAATGTTCAGAGCAAGCAATCGACATGCTATAGGAACTTAAAATGTCAAAACAAGACATGGCATGATTCTCCTCAAAGCATAGAACAAAAGTCCCTTACTGACCATGAGCCAAAAAGGATCATAATATATGATGGCACCCATGTAAACATAGCAAGTTTCGTTAACAGATTCAGCAAACAGACCATGGCATTGACAGAATTATGAAGGCATCTTCGCGAGCTCGATTCACTCACCACAAGTCATTGCATGACATATAATCAGCAAGAAGACATTTTTATGAAGCTATCCATGGCAAGAACAAGTTCATAGCATGCAAGGATCAACTACAACAACCTTGGCGAAATTGAATAACATGTAAACAATCTGCCAGGAAACAATTTATAGCAAAAGTAGAGCACGAAAATGACATGCTAGACTACTCCATAATTGCAACCAGGGGCATGAATGGATAGAGCATAACCATATGTTCAAATCATTCTTACTGAAGTATCTCAAACTATGCATGGATCTCTCTGGAGCAACAAGTTTACATGGCATAAAAATAACAGCAGAACAAGGACTTAAATCAGCAACATCACGAAGTCTAGTTTACATGCTTGTGCTAGTCACCACATTGATCACAAAAATACATGGCAAGCACCTCTGTAACGAAGACATGGCATAGTACAAAACACATGTAGAGCTCATGCCCATAAGATGCACACAATAAATCTAGCAAAAATGACAAATGCACACATTCTGTTAAGAATCAGAAACTAACATCATATAGCACTCTTGCATCAGAGATTTGGGCATCGAGATGACCTCAAATGAACATGGCGTAATGGAACAAAATGAAGAGCACAACCTGATGAACATTTGGATCTATCATACGCATGAAACGGAGCTACGATGACGGAGTTATGATGCGGTGAATAGGGCAAAAGTTAACAGATTCTCAGACTTAGCAGCTTCTCAGAAAACTGACAGAAATATACAGAATTGTGGTGGGCTTCACGATCTGATCCCTAGATCCCCTTGGTGCATGAAATTGGTGCAAACCACCGAAATCCACATGGGGCTAGCCCTAGGACATGGTTTGCCCGAAATAAAACATATGGGAATGCACAAATCTGAGCTAGATCGTAAGGGTGCGTGCTCTGGCTCGTGTAGAGCACTGGGAGCATGGGACTTGGCGTGCCGACAATGACGACTACAGGGAGCTAGATGAAGAGGGACTTGTCAGGGAGGAAGGTGGATATACCTCCTTACTCTAGGACATGACGTTGGCCCCGAGGACGTGACGGAGTGACGGCGGCGAGTCGACGAACTTGCTGGTCTTGCTGTCCGTGAAGAAGAGGAAGAAGGGGACATCATGGACAGTGTCCTTGGGCGCGGCTTGGCTTCTGAACAGAACTAGTGTGGTGCATAGATGCTCGTGGACGTCGTGAACGAAGCCGGAGGGGGCTGCTACGCCGCCGGTGAGACCTTGGCCAAGCCAGCCATGTCTCGTGGTCGCGGCGTCCAGGCGCGAGGGAGGCAAGGAGGAGGTGTGGCGGCACGAGGAGGGAAGGAGGAGAGGAAGGGGAAACCCTAGGGCAACGTGTGAGGGTTAAATAGGCAGGAGAGACACGAAGGTCGGGGCTGCCCTCGTGGCCAAGTGCCTCCTCTCGTGAGCGTGAGAGAGAGAGAGAGAGATGGGGACCGAGGGAGGAAGAAAGGAGGAGAGGGTCGCTGGCAGGTGGGGCCGCGGGGTGCCTATGTGGAAAAAGAGGAGGAGGGCGAGCGTTGGTGGCGGCCGCCCGTGCTGGAGCTGCTGCTGCTGGCCGCTGCGCCTGGGGCGCCCAAGGTGGGTTGGGGAGAAGAGGCCCATGTCATTCTCCCTTTTAAAACTCTCTGTTCATTTAAATAAACAGGTGAAAGAAAAATAAAAGACCAGGGGGATAGGAGAGGCATTTGGCAGATATAAAAATATCCCCAAATTCCTGGAATATTGCACCATTTTACAAAATTGCTTTGGATAGGCAGAAAAATAAAACAAGTTTGAATATAATTCCAACTTGAAGCATTTTTTAACCTAACCAAAACAACTCCAAAATAGGTGAAACTTGGCAGAGAGGTAAGTGACACGATGCTTGAATTTATGAGGAGAAGATGAACATTAAAAGAGAGGAGGGAATGTGGCACTTTCCAAAAGAAGGAAGTAGAGGGAAGGAGAAGGTGATGATGCATCGAACATCATTAAGAGCACCTCAAGGCATATGTTGAGCATGTAAAAGACAAGAGGCAAAACAAACACACAATGACCATGATGCCATGACATAGTAAGAATAAAATGGAATATGACAAGGATACCATGAGATGAATATGCACTAAATGATGATGACATTAGATGAAATGCATGACATGAACAAAATGCAAAACGAGAGACAAAAACCCAACCACGGAAGGAATATCATAACACATAGCCGAAAATGGCAAGAGTTGGAGTTACAAAGATGGAAAGTTACATCTGGGGTGTTACAACACTCCACCACTACAAGAGGATCTCGTCCCGAGATCTAGGACTGAAAGAACTCCGGATATTTGGAACGGAGGTGATCCTCGCGCTCCCAGGTGGCTTCTCGGTCGGAATGGTGTGACCACTTCACTTTCAGGAATTTGACTGACTTGTTGCGAGTCTTGCGCTCGGTTTCTTCGAGAATAGCAACGGGGTGCTCATGATAAGAAAGATCTTCTTGGAGGTCAATCTCTTCGAAGTTGATAGTGCATTCAGGAGTCTTGAAGCACTTGCAAAGCTGTGACTCGTGAAACACATCGTGCATGTTTGCAAAGTTGGACGGAAGCTCAAGTTGATAGGCGAGGTCGCCTCTTTTGCCAATGATCTTGAAAGGACCCACGTATCTAGGGGCAAGCTTCCCTTTGATACCGAAGCGACGAGTGCCTTTCATTGGAGAGACGCGGAGGTAGACATGGTCTCCGATTTCAACAGCCAAATCACGGTGCTTGCTATCATAGTAACTCTTTTGGCGCGATTGCGCGGCTTTGAGATTCTCACGGATGACTTTGCACATCTCTTCGGCTTCTGTGATCAAGTCGTTGCTAAGAAGTTGGCGTTCACCTATCTCGGACCAATTGAGAGGAGTACGGCACTTTCTGCCATAGAGAATTTCAAATGGGGCCTTACCCGAACTCGCTTGGAAGCTGTTGTTGTAGGAGAACTCGGCATAGGGAAGACAATCTTCCCACTTCATACCGAAGGAAATGACACAAGCCATGAGCATGTCTTCGAGTATTTGATTGACTCGCTCGACTTGGTCACTTGTTTGAGGATGGAAAGCTGTGCTGAAACGAATGTTGGTGCCCTTGGCCTTCTGAAAGGAGTCCCAGAACTTAGAAGTGAAGATGCTTCCACGATCTGAAGAGATCAATTGTGGAATTCCGTGCGAGGAGACAATTCTGGAGGTGTATAGCTCTGCGAGCTGAGTTGCTGTGATCGATTCTTTGATAGGAAGAAAATGGGCCACTTTAGTAAGCTTGTCATTGACAACGAAGATAGCATCATTTCCACGCTTGGACTTAGGAAAACCAGTCACGAAGTCCATCTCGATATGGTCAAACTTCCATTCCGGAATAGCAAGAGGTTGGAGGAGACCAGCTGGTCGTTGGTGTTCTGCTTTCACCCTTCTGCAGACATCAAATTCATTCACGAATTGAGCAATTTCTCGCTTCATTCGAGTCCACCAATATGACTACTTGAGGTCATGGTACATCTTCGTACTTCCAGGATGAATGGATAGGAGGGAATTGTGTGCCTCGTTCATGATGACTTTTCTCAGATCGCCTTTAGGAACCACAATACGATCCTCGAAGAAAAGAGTATCTTTGTCGTCCAAGCGATAGCACTTGTATTTGGAAATGCCCTTGCCAATACCACGCTTCACCTTCTTCACCATGGTATCCAGGAGTTGCGCCTCATGAATTTTATCTTCCAAAGTAGGAGAGACTATGAGGTTGGCAAGAAAGCCTTGAGGAACAACTTGAAGATTCATCTTGTGGAAAGCTTCACAAAGATCAGGTTGAAACGGCTTGAGAATTAGACTGCTGCAATAAGCCTTTCTGCTCAGAGCATCTGCAATCACATTCGCCTTGCCAGGAGTATATTCAATACTTGGATTGTACTCTTGAATCATTTCGACCCATCGAGTTTGCCTGAGGTTGAGGTTGGGTTGAGGGAAGATATACTTGAGGCTCTTGTGATTGGTGAAAATGTCCACTTGCCTTCCCAATAAGAGATGTCTCCATGTTATCAATGCATGGCAAACTGCCGCCAACTCAAGATCATGAGTGGGGTAGTTCTTTTCGTTGGGCTTCAACTGACGAGAGGTATAGGCCACAACTTTCTTCTCTTGCATTAACACAACACCGAGACCTTGAAGAGAAGCATCACAGAAAACTTTGAATGGCTTGGATTCATCAGGAGGAGTCAAGACAGGAGTTGTGACAAGCTTCTCTTTGAGGGAGTTGAAAGCAACATCACACTCAGGCGTCCAGACATACTTGACATGCTTCTGGAGGAGGTTGGAAAGAGGCTTTGCAATCTTAGAGAAATTCTCAACGAATCTTCGGCAATAGCTTGCAAGACCAAGAAAACTGCGGAGCTGCTTGACATTCTGAGGAGGTTCCCAATTCACAACTGCAGACACCTTCGCGAGATTAACAACAATGCCCTTGGCGGAGATGATGTGACCAAGATAAAGAACTTCATCAAGCCAGAACTCACATTTGGAAAACTTCGCATAGAATTGATACTCTCTGAGCTTGTCGAGGACCAATCGCAAATGTTTGGCGTGGTCCTTCTTATTCTTGGAGAAGACCAAGATATCATCGAGATACACCAAGACGAATTCATTGGTGTAGGGGTTGAAGATAAAGTTCATCATTCGAGAGAATGTTGGAGGAGCATTGACAAGGCCGAAAGACATGACAGTATATTCATAAGAACCAAAGCTTGTTCTGAATGTTGTCTTGGGAATATCTTGTTCACGAATGTGAATCTGATGATAACCCATACGAAGGTCAAGCTTGGAGAATACTTTAGCATCTTTGAGTTGCTCGAAAAGCTCATTGATGTTGGGAAGTGGATACTTGTTCTTGATTGTCTTCTTGTTCAATGGACGGTAATCGACGCACAGTCGGTCCGTGACATCCTTCTTCTGGACAAAAAGAACTCCACAACCCCATGGAGATGAACTCGGTCTGATCAAACCCAGACGCTCTTGTTCATCGAGTTGTTTCTTCAACTCCTTCAGCTCCTTGGGTCCAAGCTTGTAGGGATGCTTGCAAACGGGTTCAGCGCCAGGCTCAAGATCGATAACGAACTCGACAGGCCGATGAGGAGGCATACCCGGAAACTCTTTTGGAAAGACATCTTGGTACTCACAAACGACTGGAATTTGAGAAATAGCATCCAACTTGCCCTTCTCCTTGAGAGAAAACAACCGAATGGTTTCGTCACGAGCGGCATAGATGATAACATCCTCAGAAGAGTGTGTCAATTGAATCTCCCTGGCAGCACAATCAAGCTGAGCCTTGTGCTTAGAAAGCCAGTCCATCCCGAGAATTAGATCAATATCAGAGTCGCCAAGAACAATTGGAGAAGACAGAAATTTATAGTCGCCCATCTTGATACCGACATTCGGAACCATCATGCTAGATATCAAACGCTTAGCCGGAGAAATAACTTGCATAGCTTTAGGTAACTCCTCTGTGTCAAAATTGTGCTTCGATGCAAAAGGATTTGACATGAAAGAATGCGATGCACCAGAATCAAATAAGACTTTTGCAGGAATATCATTAACTGAGAGATTACCCATTATCACGTCAGTAGATTCCTCCGCTTGCGCTACATTCATCATGTTCACCTTAGCAGACTTGGAATTATGCTTGACCACAACATTGCTTGAAGATCTCACAGGAGGAGGAGGAGGAAGGCGCCTTTGGTTGAAACACTTGTTCGCATAGTGACCTTTCTGCTGGCACTTGTTGCAAGTCACTTCTGAGAGCGGGCGATGATAAGGAGCATTTGACCTTGGAGCTTGAGGCTGAGACTTGTTCTGATAGCCTGGGTTGGGTGGGTGGGAAGATCCACGACCACCTGAGTTCTTCTGCTGGTAAGGCTCGCGAAATGGAGGAGGAGGAAGGTAGAACTTCTGCTGCTTAGCTTCCAGTTGTGAGGAAGAAGAAGACTGCACTGCATCCATGATTCTCTTCTTAGAAGCCTCACACTTGAGCTGAGCACCTTCTTGCTTGAGTGCCATATTGTAGAATTGATCAAACTGAGTAGGCTCAACAAGAACGAGAGCTAACTGTAGATCCTCTCTAAGGCCACCTCTGAATTGATAGATCATACTCTTCTCATCAAGAACGTCTTGCTTAGCGAAGCGAGCAAGTTTCTGAAACTGCTTGTTGTATTTGTACACTGACATGTTTCCTTGCTTGAGATCGCGGAACTCCTCACGCTTGCTCTCAACAACACGGGTAGGAATATGGTGAGCTTTAAAGTCCCGACAGAAATCAGTCCAAGTAATCACTCGACCTCCTCTGGAATCCTTGTATTGCTGGAACCAATCAGCTGCTTGGTCCTTGAGCTGAAAAGAAGCGAACTTGACGTAGTCCTCAGGCCTGACATTGCTACATTCAAAATGCTTGTTGATATCCACGAGCCAATCATCAGCGTTTGTGGCCTCGGCACAGTAGCTGAAAGACTTCATCTGATTTGCCAGGAACTGGTTGAGGGTAGGAAATTGAGGCTGATGGTTGAACTGCCCTTGACCTTGATTCCCTTGGTTGCCTTGGCCTTGGTTGCGCTCTTGCATGAGCTGAGTCATCATCTGAGCATTGGCGTTTGTGGCTGCCATCAAAGCTTGCCATGCCTCCGGAGGCGGAGGTTGAGGTGGAGGGTTCGCCTGACTCCCATCATTGCGTTCCGGATTCTGACGCGTTGGCGGAGCCATCCTGAAGAGGGTGACATCCGTTAGCATCTTGATAGACAGATAGACAAGTTGAATCAACGGATAGAAATTGCAACATATAGTCTTCACAATAAAAATTCGAACAAGGATGAACAAATGAATTCCCAAAGCTAACATCACACATCCATTAAGGTGAGAAGCCACTTGATAAGAGATTGATGAATGAAATAAACAAGGTACAACTGGAACAAATAAGTGGTAAGGATTACCCAATCACAAACCAAATATCTGCGGGAAGAAGTGCTAGAGCTACTTGAATCCCACCTATAAACTCCTGAAACTTTCCGGTTATGCCATCAGGTGTTGGGGATACAGGGGAAGCAATATATCTCACCCAAACTAACAATCCCTACATCCAGCTATATCCATCTGTCAACACATAACCAAGAAACCTTCGGAAATCGTGTACCTCAACCTTCGAAAAGCATCCGTTATACGAGTTATGGCAATACTCCCGAACTCCCGCCCCAGTACTGGGTGGCATCGAGGTTATCTCACCAACAACTGCATAAAAGAGATTTTCGATGTCGGCAAAACTCAGGTATTCCAGAACTGCAACGATAAAATTGTGACGACAACACCTCGGAGCTCAACTCCCCGGGTCACTGCCACATAAAAGACAGGAGGCACCAAGAACAATGTTCTCTTCACAAAACCATCGAAACGATTCCAAGATACCCGTGTGATCCTAAAAAAAATTTAGTGAAATTTGAGGAGAGGAAAGTCAAAGCATCTATGTTAGGAGACCTCACCAGAGCGACGAAGGGACTGAGGAGTAAAAAGAATCCTACTCTCCGATATATATATATATATATAATCCTAAGACTCAAAACATTTTTTTCTAGACTCAACAATGCTAGCCAACAATCAAGTAGGGGGCTCCTAAGTCGGGGATGGCTCTGATTACCAACTTGTAACGCCCACGATGCGGCTATATCTCCCACGTGTCGAAGCACGACTTAGAGGCATAACCGCATGGTGGTTTTGTCGCAAGAAGGGTCATATTCATACAATCCCATGTAATGAATAAGAATGGGATAAAAAGAGTTGGCCTACAATCGCCACTTCACACAATACATAATTAAGATCATACATCATTCAAAATACACTCATAGACCGGCTACGGCCAAATCCAAATGAAAAGAAGACAAGCCCAAATGCTAGATCCCCGATCGTCCCGACTGGGCTCCGCTACTGATCATCTAAAAACGAAACATAGTAACGACCAAGGTCCTCATCAAACTCCCACTTCAGCTCAGTTGCGCCACTTGCGCTGGTTTCCTCGGCACCTGCATCTATTTCGGTAGAATTTGTGAGCCACGGGGACTCAACAATCTCACACTCGCGAGATCAAGACTATTTAAGCTCATAGGTAGGAAAAGGTGTAATCTGGTGGAGCTGCAGCAAGCACTAAGCATATATGGTGGCTAACATATGCAAGTGAGAGAGAGAAGAGAAGCAACACGTCGGTCGAGAAGCTAGAAGTGATCAAGAAGTCATCCTGAAACTACTTACGTACATACATAACCCAAACCGTGTTCACTTCCTGGACTCCGCCGAGAAGAGACCATCATGGCTACACACGCAGTTGATGTATTTTAAAGAGGTCAAGTGTCAAGTTATCTACAACCGGACATTAACAAATTCCCATCTGCCTCATAACCGCGGGCATGGCTTTCGAAAGATAATATACCCTACAGGGGTGTCCCAACTTAGCCCATCACAAACTCTCACGGTCAACGAAGGATATACCTTCTCCCGGGAAGACCCGATCAGTCTCGTAATCCCGGTTCGCAAGACATTTCGACAATGGTAAAACAAGACCATCAAAGCCGCCCGATGCGCCGACAAATCCCGATAGGAGCTGCACATATCTCGTTCTCAGGGCAACACTGGATCAGACTAGCTATGAGTAAAACCAGACTTCGAGTTTCCCCGAGGTGGCCCCGCAGGCGGCTCAATTCGGGCCAACACTCGAAGGAGCGCTGGTCCGGGGGGGGGGGGTTAAAATAAAGATGACCCTCGGGCTCGCGAAAACCCAAGGGAAAAAGGCATAGGTGGCAAATGGTAAAACCAAGTTTGGGCCTTGCTAGAGGAGTTTTATTCAAAGCGAACTGTCAAGGGGGTCCCGTAAATCACCCATCCGTGTAAGGAACGCAAAATCAAGGAACATAACACCGGTATGACGGAAACTAGGGCGGCAAGAGTGGAACAAGTCACCAGGCATAAGGCCGAGCCTTCCACCCTTTACCAAGTATATAAGGTGCATTAATTAAACAGGAGATATTGTGATATCCCAAAATATCCATGTTCTGACCAGGAACATACTTCATCTTCACCTGCAACTAGCAACACTATAAGAGGGGCTGAGAAAAAGCGGTGACATAGCCAAACAACGGTTTGCTAGGACAGGTTGGTTAGAGGCTTGACATGGCAATATGGGAGGCATGATAAATAGTGGCAGGTAGAGCTAACATAGCGATAGAGCGAGCAACTAGCAAAGCAAATATAGAAGTGATATCGAAGGTATGGTCATCTTGCCCGCAAGGTTCTCAGAGTTGTCAAAGGCTTGATCCTTGTAAGCGTTCTCAACAGGTTCCTCGTGCACGTACTCGTCTCCCGGCTCTACCCAAATCAAGAACACAAGCAATGGAAACACAATAAATCAAGGTGCAATGCACAAGCCACATGATGCAACACATGTCATGATATGCAAGATGTGATATGCAATGCGTATGCGTGCTCCAGGAGGAAAAAGGATGAACAAGGCATCAACTTGGCAAACCAAGTATGTCTCTGGAAAGATGAGATGATTTCGGTTGAAATCAATATAAAGATCACCGGAAACGGATGCACAGTTTGCAAATGGCAAGCAAAACAAGAATGACACAAATCTGCGATTAACAGCATGATGCTACTTAGCATGCAACAAGAAACTATGCTACAACACCCCAACATAATAAAAAAGCATATGGCAGTGATCTACAGGAGATTATTGACAAAAGAGGAACACTGAGCTACGGCTAAATCACACCATAACGGGTTCAAACAAGCATGGCAAAAGTACAAAAGATATCAGCTTGGACATGGCATAAGCAGCATCAGGTAGCAATGTTCAGAGCAAGCAATCAACATGCTACAGGAACTTAAAATGTCAAAACAAGACATGGCATGATTCTACTCAAAGCATAGAACAAAAGTCCCTTACTGACCATGAGCCAGAAAAGGATCATAAGATATGATGGCACCCATGTTAACATGGCAAGTTTCGTTAACAGATTCAGCAAACAGAGCATGGCATTGACAGAATTATGAAGCCATCTTCGCGAGCTCGATTCACTCACCAAAAGTCATTGCATGAGAAGGTAAGCATATAATCAGCAAGAAGACATGTTTATGAAGCTATCCATGGCAAGAACAAGTTCATATCATGCAAGGATCAACTACAACAAACTTGGCGAAATTGAATAACATGTAAACAATCTGCCAGGAAACAATTTATAGCAAACATAGAGCACGAAAATGACATGCTAGACTACTCCATAATTGCAACCAGGGGCATGGATGGATAGAGCATAACCATATTTTCAAATAATCCTTACTGAAGTATCTCAAAATATGCATGGATCTCTCTAGAGCAACAAGTTTACATGGCATAAAAAAAACAGCAGAACAAGGACTTAAATCAGCAACATCACGAAGTCTAGTTTACATGCTTGTGCTAGTCACCACATTGATCACACAAATACATGTCAAGCACCTCTGTAACGAAGACATGGCATAGTACAAAACACATGTAGAGCTCATGCCCATAAGATGCACACAATAAATGTAGCAAAAATGACAAATGCACACATTCTGTTAAGAATCAGAAACTAACATCATATAGCACTCTTGCATTAGAGATTTGGGCATCAAGATGACCTCAAATGAACATGGCCTAATGGAACAAAATGAAGAGCACAACCGGGTGAACATTTTGATGTATCATGCGCATGAAACGGAGCTATGATGACGGAGTTATGATGCAGTGAACAGGGAAAAAGTTAACAGATTCTCAGACTTAGCAGCTTTTCAGAAAACTGACAGAAATATATAGAATTGTGGTAGGCTTCGGGATCTGATCGCTAGACCCCCTAGGTGCATGAAATTGGTGCAAACCACCGAAATCCACATGGGGCTAGCCCTAGGACATGGTTTTCCCGAAGTAAAACATATGGGGATGCACAAATCTAAGCTAGATCATGAGGGTGCGTGCTCTGGCTCGCATAGAGCACTAGGAGAATGGGACTTGGCGTGCCGAGAACGACGACTACAGGGAGCTAGATGAAGAGGGACTCGTCAGGGAGGAAGGTGGATATACCTCCTTACTCTAGGACATGACGTTGGGCCTGGGGACGTGACGGAGTGACGGCGGCAAGTCGATGAACTTGCCGGTCTTGTTGTTCGTGAAGAATAGGAAGAAGGGGACGTCGTGGACAGCGTCCATGGGCGCGGCTTGGCTTCTGAACAGAACTAGTACGGTGCGTAGATGCTCGTGGATGTCGTGAACGATGCCGGAGGGGGGCTGCTACGCCACCGGTGAGACCTTGGCCAAGCCAGCCATGTCTCATGGTCGCGGCGTCCAGGCGCGAGGGAGGCGAGGAGGAGGTGTGGCGGCGCGAGGAGGGAAGTAGGAGAGGAAGGGGAAACCCTAGGGCAACGTGTGAGGGGTTAAATAGGCAGGAGAGACGTGAAGGTCGGGGCTGCCCTCGTGGCCAAGTGCCTCTTCCCGTGAGCATGAGAGAGAGAGAGATGGGGACCGAGGGAAGAAGAAAGGAGGAGAGGGTCACTGGCAGGTGGGGCCATGGGGTGCCTATGTGGAAAAAGAGGAGGAGGGCGAGAGCTGATGGCGGCTGCCCATGCTGGAGCTGCTGCTGCTGGCCGCTGCGCCTTGGGTGCCCAAGGTGGGCTGGGGAGAAGAGGCCCATGTCCTTCTCCCTTTTAAAACTCTCTGTTCATTTAAATAAACAGGTGAAAGAAAAATAAAAGACCAGGGTGATAGGAGAGGCATTTGGCAGATATAAAAATATCCCCAAATTCCTGGAATATTGCACCATTTTACCAAATTGCTTTGGATATTTTTAGAGGCAGAAAAATAAAACAAGTTTGAATATAATTCCAACTTGAAGCATTTTTTAACCTAACTAAAACAACTCCAAAATAGGTGAAACTTGGCAGAGAGGTAAGTGACACGATGCTTGAATTTATGAGGACAAGATGAACATTAAAAGAGAGGAGGGAATGTGGCACTTGCCAAAAGAAGGAAGTAGAGGGAAGGAGAAGGTGATGATGCATCGAACATCATTAAGAGCACCTCAAGGCATATGTTGAGCATGTAAAAGACAAGAGGCAAAACCACTACACAATGACCATGATGCCATGACATAGTAAGAATAAAATGCAATATGACAAGGATAGCATGAGATGAATATGCACTAAATGATGATGACATGAGATGAAATGCATGACATGAACAAAATGCAAAACAAAAGACAAAAACCCAACCACGGAAGGAATATCATAACACATAGCTGAAAATGGCAAGAGTTGGAGTTACAAAGATGGAAAGTTACATCTGGGGTGTTACACGGGAGCCCCGGGAGGCTCTACTGGGAGAGTCTTGCTGGAGTCAAGTTTCCTCCTCTTTTGGGCCATTGTTGCCGGGGATACAGAGGGCTAAGTAACATGGAGAACAAAAGTTCCTGGTTCCACATGAAGCTTTTGCATAGCGCACTTTGAAAGATGATTAGCAATGCTGTTTTTCGCACGTTGTACATGCTATGTTTGAAATCCATCGAAGCCCTCCTCCAGCCTTCTCACTTCCTCAACATATGCCTCCATCAATGGACTTTGGTAATCCTTGTTGACTTGTCTCACCATAAGTTGTGAATATCCTCGAATGATCAGCTTCTTGATCCCTAATTCTGTGGCAATCTTGAGCCCGGGAAGGAGCCCTTCATACTCTGCAGTATTGTTGGTCGCCTCCCCCCGGGGAAAACACATCTAGACGACGTACTTCAGGTGATCTCAAGTGGGAGCAACGAGAAGCATGCCAGCCGCAGCACCTTGTAGGGAGAAGGCACCATCGAAATACATGATCCATTATTTGGGTGCTTCCTTACCAGGAATAATTGTCTCTAGTACCTCTTCATCAGGGGTTGGCGTCCTTCTGCTGTAAACTCTGCTAGTGCTCTGCTCTGAATTGTTGATCTGCTTCCAAACTTTAAGCCAATGTTGGATAACTCTAGTGCCCGCTCCACTATTCTGCCAGTAGCCTCAGGGTTTCGGAGTATCCTTTGCAAAGGGAAGCGGGTGACAACCGTGATCTCATGGGCTTGGAAGTAGTGGCAAAGTTTCCTTGAGGCCATGACTAGGCCAAAAATCAATTTTTGCATGCCAGAATACCTGGATCTAGCTCCGTGCAATAGAGAGCTGACGAAGTATACTGGGCGCTGCACCACTTTCTTCCTTGTCGCGTCCTTGGGGTTGCCTCCGCTGTCGTGCTCTTCTCTATCTTGATCCACGTCTAGCCTTGCCGGGCGATGCTCACTCTCCCCACTGGAAGGTACAATGGCTGAGGCTACTACTTCCTCCACTTCCCGCAACACCACCGCACTAACCACTTGATTAGTTGCTGCCAGGTATAGAAGCAACGGCTCTTGTGGTTTGAGAGAGGTGTTTGGGTTCCCAAGCGAATACATCCTTGTTGGCTCGCAGAAGGCTGACCAATGCTTCCTCTTGGTCGCTAGGGAGACCAGCCCCTATGGTGAAGGTGGCGCTAGCCGCTCCCTCCTCACTGACCAGCACTTGCTTCGTCTTGCCTCGGTCTTGGGAAACAATTGCTTCTTCTTGGACGACGCTGCTTCTGGGGCCTCCTAACCCCCTTTCTCATCGGGCAGCGTGGATCCGTCTGACCTGAAGGCGAGCTTGAGGGCCTGCAGCGCGCCTTTGGTGTCCCCCGCCACTGTGAGGACACCGTTACTGTCGGTCATCTTCATGAGGTTGTATGCAGGGTGAGTCACAGCCATAAACTGGGCCAAGGTCGGGTACCCCAGAATGGCATTGTATGGAAGGTTGATCCTGGCAATTTCGAAGTCGATGAGCTTGGTGTGGTAGTTGTCGCGGGTCCCAAAGGTGGCAGAGAGGCGGATCTGCCCCAGGGGGCTAGTGGAGCCGCCGCCGACACCGGAGAAAGCCTTGGAGGGGAGGAGCTGGCTGGCCGAATGCCTCTGTGGAGAGCATGTTGAGGTCGGCTCTGCCGTTGATGAGGGTTCTGGTGACCGCCATGTTGCAAATGGTGGGGGTGCAAAGCATCGGGAGCGCGCCTACTCCCGTCGTGGCGGTAGGATGATCCTTGAGGCCGAAGGTGAGGTCGGCCTTGGGCGCCGTCCATCCCGGGGGAGCCCCCGAGCCTGCCTGGGTGGCACTTACTCGTCGGTAGAACTACTTGATGTGGTGGTCGGAGGGTGGTGCCTGCGAGCCACCTAGGAGAGCTGCGACGACCAGGGGCGCCGGTGCCGCATAGAGGGTGAGGAAGAGGTCGCGCAGCTCCTCCCAGGAGGTCAAAGAGGACGCCGGCAGTTTAAGTAACCAGGTGCACGGTGCGCCTACGAGGGCCATGGGGAGCCAGTTGGCCTTCACCTTATCGTCTCCGCCGGCCGCGTGGACTGCCTCCTCGTATGCTTGGAGAAAGGCGGCCGGATCCGCCGCACCGTCATAGCATGGCGGCATCTCCGGTCGGAACTTGGGTGTCCACTACACCTACCGCAGGGAGAGGGTGAAACAGCGCAGCCCCGGTGCTTCTTCGGGAGCGTGTGTCGGCTGGGTCGATGGAGGAGCGCCCGCCATCGGGGCTAGCGACACGATCTGGCGGTCGGGGTAGAAGATTTCTGACGCTCCCCTACCTGGCGCGCCAAATGTCAGATTATGGGTTCCGCAAACCGTTGAGAGGTTCAAACTCGAGGGTGCGTGCAGAGATCTCAACCTACCCAGCCTGCCTACTCGCGATCCTCCTAAGCCTAGCACGACGAGCTCAAAGAGACAAAGAGACACAGCAGTTTATCCAGGTTTGGGCCACCTTGCGGTGTAATACCCTACTCCAGTGTTTTGGTGGATTGCCTTGGAAGGTTGAGGATGAACTAGTACAGTGGATGAACTCGCCTCAGGAGTTGAGGTGTTCTTGAGCTCGAGGGAGCTGAGGGGATGTCAACTAGATGCCCTCTATGGTTGTGGCTAGGTCCTATTTATAGTGGCCTTGGTCCTCTTCCCAAATGTTGGCGGGAAGGGATCCCACAACGGCTGGATTTGAAAGGGGACAAGTAGTACAGCTTATCCTGACAACAGTAGTCTTCGCCTGCGAAAAGCCTCTGGTCGTGTGGGGACCCCGACTCATAAGTCGTGATCACCGAATGCACGTGTACAGTGATCCCAGAGATCAATGCTCACTGAACACACAGAAGCTGAATAACAAGAGTCTTACATCCATACATACCGTCTTACACAAACTATGACCATTACGGTCAAGTCTTACATAGATAAAGCCACAAGGGCTGAATACCAAATAAACTTAAGCAGCTGAAATCTTCGTCGATAAGTAGAACCCATGCCATCTGCCTTAACCCTACAGGCATTCTGACTGGGAAATGTCCTAGTTCGCATGTTCGTCTCCAAAGAAATCTTCTTTGAACTCCAGTTCTTCCATGCCTGGCCAATTAAATGGCCAGTGGCAAGCCAATGAGTACTTCGAATGTACTCACAAGCAAACCATGTTTTGGTTCAAGATACAACAATGCATGATATAGGTAAATTTTTGCAGAAAGATAGTTTTGGGTGCAATGACATGTTCAACAACTTGTAAGACATGCATCAGGAGAATTCAAATAACCATGAGGACAGGTTACATATACCAACATAAATAGAGAGAGCATCAACCCAACTCATTCATGTCAAGTCCTTTGACTTGACCCAAGTAGATCTTCCCACTTATCCAAACACACACACTAGTTTGCAAACATGTGGATGTAGCCCAAGAGAGGTTACCCAACTATCCTTGACCATGGACACGGCTATTCAAATAGTTTTACATGCTACAGAGGTTGCACACTTTACCCACAAGATCCGGGGAACTTCCGTGTCATCCACGACCCGCGATACCTCAAGTACCCGGGGTAAGCACCCGATCACTACCTTTCCCTAGACGACACTAACAAGGAGTCCACTTGTTGTTTCGTATCCTCACGGTGTACATCATACGAGACTCACTCGAGATCCTAACATCCGAGAGGGGACGCAACAGTGTAGACGATGCCCTGTAAAAACAGTCATGGCCGCCCTACCTGGCACGACCCCATCCTGAGAGAGAGCACCAACTCTCCCCCGTCACTAGTAATGCGGGATCCGAGCTAGTATCGGCCTACGTAATCAATAACGCCCTTTCCCATACAAGGGTAGAGTGGTTGCGCACGTAAGGTTGGAATAACGGTCGCAACTTAAACCAATCCGTTTTGAAAACAACACACACTTGCCTCGGTACACCACTTCATCATCAAGTGGCTACCCAACTCATCATCTCCCCCGGGCATAAGTGGCACCCGATGGGGTTTTCGAAAAGTCTTTTGAAAACACTTTGTCTCCATCACCATGCATATCCCCGTCCTTTTTTGCGTAGCACTACTTAGCATCCTATCTACCCAAACCGGCATAACCCTCATAAGAAGGTAGCGTCATGCACAATGCAAGTATCAACAAGGAAGTACGGTGGCAAACCATCAAAGTGGTTACCACCTCATCATGATTCCGTTGCAACAACAATATGGTGCTATATGACATACATAAAAAGGGTTTCATAGACATGGTCAAAGGGTTGCTTGCCTGTTTTAACAAAGTCTTCGAGGTCTTCAAATATCTCTGGTCCAACTTTGAGCATTTTGTCTACTTCTTCAACTATCATCGAAAGCAACCATAATAAGCAACACAACAAGGCAGAAAATAAAAGTGCTCTAAAAATGTAAGTTGGACTTTTCTAGGATACCTTTGGTCATATGAGGGATGACCAAAGTAGCTTCATTGGGATTTGATCAATGGATACCTCTGAACATTTCAATATGATAGAATCAAGGGATTTGTGGATTTGGAAGAAGTGTACAGAAGAATTACTTTTGAAAAATGAGCAAAGGCACCCATTTCACAAGGAATAATTTTAGAAGCACCTAGGAGTTGGTTTCACTGAATTTGGAGTTCAAATGATTTTCCTATGAATTTGCAAAGTTGGCAATATATGGAGAAGTGGACCAATATTCTATGTGGCATAGAAAGTACTAGGAAAAATGTTCAAAAACTAAGTTTTGAACTTATAAGCATCTATGAATTTGAATCATGGAATTTGGATCAAAAATGGGCTCTCTGTTATTTTCTAAAGTTCATCACAGAAATGAAAAAAAACAAGATTTGATAAATGTTTGTGAAGAAAAAGTTCCTACAAAAATGTGCAAGTTGCACCATGAGATAGATCATGATTTTATGAGCTACTAGAAATTTGAATCATCAAATTTGGAGTCCATCTGAATTCTCTAGACATTTTACAATATTTATGAAAAGAGAAAAAGGAAGAAAATATGTCAACCTTATAAAGCGCACTGGGCAAAGCCCAGGTAAACAGCGCCTACTGGGATCGGCCCAGTGGCTCAGCTGCGCGAGGGAGGAGGTGACGCCGAAGGCGCACTACAGGAGAGCGCCACCCAGCGGGGCAAGCAGATCGGCTAGAAGCCGTTTCCACTTAACCCGACTAGTGGGCCGGCTCGGTCACCTCTGCTGCTGACGGACGGGCCCCTTGCCAGCTGGCGGGGTGGTCGTCCACTACCTTGCGCCTGAGGAAGAGGAGCGACAGGGGAGGCATGGCCGAGCGGCACCGGCGCCCATCCCGGCGGCTCCGGTCACCTGCGATGGTGCCCAGCACACCGGAGGACTCAGCGTAGTGCGCCGATCCCGTCCATGTGCTTCGCGCCCGCGAAGGAGCTCGGGATATCACGAATTTTGGCGGTGGCCGGCGGCGATTCTTTGGCTGTGGAGGAGGAGAGGGGACGCGGGAGAGAGAGAGGGATGATCCAGTAGGACTAGGGGAGGGGGAGAGAGTGAATGGAGATGAGGGAGAGACCAGGGGAGGCCCTATAAGGTGAGGCTGTGGCGCACCGTGAGCCAAGCTCACGGGTGCCCGCGGAAATCGCGGTGGCGGTCGAGGAAGGGTTCCTGGATGGGTCATTGGAGCTCGTGGAGTTCGTCCAGGAGCGAGGGAGGTGATAGGGGGAGCGGGGCGAGGTCAGAGGCGGGCCAGCCGCGTGGCCAGGGAGTAGCCGAGTCGGGCGGTGCTCGGGCATGCGACGACGGGCTCAAATGAGAGAGAAGGAGGAGGGGGACGACCGCGTAGCATGTCACGCACGCCAAGGCAGCCTCGGGGGACACGTTCCCGGCGCCCAAGGTCGACGGGAGCATCAGGCACAGGGCGGCTACAGTGCCCTGGTGCACTGTAGCACACTCCAGAGCGCGGCCATTGCATGCCATGGCATGCAAATGGCTTCCTGCGCGTGGCCAAGCCTGTCCACTAGCTCCTAGGAGTTTCTGATATGCTCCATAAAGCTTAGTAGTTAAGGCAAGTCCATAAGAGAGAGGGGGGGGAAAGAGGTGATGCCATGGTGAAAAGGGAGGGGTAAACCAGGGTTTTACCCTCCTCAATTATTGAACCAGGGTTGGAGGTTTTACTAGAGGTAGAAGGGAACTAGGAGGGGCTGTGGTAAAAAGATAGGGCCATGGAGATTAGTGGAAGTGGTCAAAAATGGAATTTTGGTAAGGTGGCAGAAGGTGTTTGTTGTTGGTTTGGGCAGGTAAACGAATTCCATTTGGCATGAGACTCCACAGGGTGAAATAGCTCATACAATTAGGGCCTTCCACCAACTTTGATCTCATTTGGGCAAAGTTCACAATGTAACTTTTGTAAACCCTAGAAATCAACAGAAATGGACTTGTGTAGATCTAGTTGAGCAAATCACTTCTCCTTGATGCACCACTTGGTGTAGTGGCCTAATTTGGTCATGTGAACATGCTCACCAAAGCTGGGTTCAAGGAGAGAAAGTTGGTAGTACAAAGTTGCTCAAATTTGATTCTGGTCAGAGAGGGTTTTGGGGCACTTTGATCAATATAACATTTTCTCCAACTTGTCCCATTTGGTCTAGATGAATGATTGGGCCATTTGAGCATGTTCACAAGGTTTGAGAACATTTGGGCATGTTTGGCAATGTAAAGTTGCTCAAACTTCAAAATAGACAGAAATGGTTTTGAGGGGATTTCATGGGGTTATACTATTCTCCATGACATGATACTTGTCAAGATCATCAAACATGTCATATGTGACATTCTAGAATTTTCTTGGAATTTTTGGAGAATATGTCCTTTGTAAATATTTCAAAAGCTTGAAATATCCAGAAAGGGTTTTTGAGGGATTTAACCAATATTTTGAACATGACCATGTGTTGAAACTCTTATATATGGACAATATATGTCCACTGAGTTTCCCTAGGTTTTACCAAATATTTTTAAAGCATAAAAATAATTTTAACCTATTAAAGACCATTTTTGGCCTAAAGAAAAAGCCTTTAAATAAAATAGGAAACTAGCTTTTAAAATTATATTTTTGTGGTTTATGGGAGTCCTACATCTAATAGGATTCAAATATACCCTTTGAAATATTTTTCATACCCCAAATCAAGTACTTGCAGTGTAATCCTCAATTCAGGGGTTTTTGGAAAACTAATTTTAGAAAATACTTTTTGGCCAAATTATTTTTGTAAGAAAATACTATATTGCACTATACACATGGCATGATCATTGGGCACAAGTTTGGGGCAAGGAGATGAAGTACAGAAGGTGGAGTTGTATTGACTTTAAAGAGCACTTGAAAACACACAGAGAAAACCAACTCAAATAAAAAGTCAAATAATGCAAAAGTTTTTGTCAAACCACACTTTATCATGATTTATCATCTTAAGTGTTATGCCATGAAAATCAGGGTGTGATAGGTCGTGACGCTGCGGTGTGCTCGGCGATGACCTCCGTCCTGCCGTCCTGGCGGTCTTGGTCTTGTTGCACCAGAATGGAAACCTTTGGTTGATTCCTCGGGACTCTGCGCCTGTGGCTTGCCTCCCTTGCACCAAAGAGAAAACTTGCGCTCTGCGCTTGCTAGTGCCCGCCTGGCCTTGGTCGTCATGGCTCACGTCAGCTGAGCCTCGTGAGGTAAACCTTGCATGGAACTCTCCGCCCCCCGGGAGCCAGTCTGAAGAGGCCGATCCCCTCGGGGGTCTTGGTGTCATCCGCCTCGCGAGGCTTGGCCCCTCGCGAGGGTCTTGAGTTGTTGATGTTGAAGATGGGCCGTACCAGACCGTCGATGGAGCCGCGTGGTGGGTCGTATGCAAGCAGGGCTAGATACCCCCATATCTAGAACGCCGACATGTCCAGCAAACAATGATTGTGGCAAACTAACAAGCAAACAAAATAATTCTACGTACAAGACGCTCCAAGCAAAACTCATATCATGTGATGAATAAAAATATAGCTCCAAGTAACATACCGACAATTGTATATGAAACAGGGGATGCCATCCAGGGCTTCCCCAAGCTTAGACACTTGGGTCTTCCTTGGATATTACCTTGGGGTGCCTTGGGCATCCCCAAGCTTAGGGTCTTGCTACTCCTTATTCCTTCATCCATCGTGATCTTAGCCAAAACTTGAAAGCTTCGGCACACAAAACTCAACAGAAACTTCATGAGATCCATTAGTATAATAGACAAATCATAAACTTTAGGTACTGTTGTAAACTCATTCGTATTTATTATTGCATAATACCTACTGTGTTCTAACTTCTCCATGACTTATACCCCAGATATAATCCATAGCATCATTTAAATAAGCACACTATGCAATAAAAAATAGAATATGTCTAAAACAGAACAGTCTGTAATGATCCAAACACAACTATACTTCTGTAACTCCAAAAAATCTGAAAACCTAGGAGAACCTGGGCAATTCGTTTGTCAAACATGTGTAAAAAATTCAAATTTTATCACATTCTACTAAATTATGAAAATTCTTGCACTAGCTTGACCGCATCTTGGAGGGTTGTGGGCCAATAGAATCCTTGTCGGAATGCTTTCCCAACCAAAGCCCTTGATCCAATGTGGGAGCCGCACATGCCTTTGTGTATTTGTACCAGCAGTTCCTTTCCTTCTTCCCGGTAAATGCACCTCAATTTCACACCTTTGGGCCTTCTTCTATATAGTGTGTCATCGACAATTTGATAGATACTGGCCCTTCGGGCTATTATTTTAGCCTCTTCTTGCTCTTAGGGAAGTTCTCCGATTTGGAGGAAATGAACTATGTGTCGTGCCCAAGTTGGAGTCTGGGGCTCAGCAATGAGGACCAGCGGCACCTCCTCCTTCATGGGAGTGTACCCCTTGACCACGAGGACCGGTGGTCTGGTAGGAGGGGGTAGCCCGGTAGCTGAAGGGGAGTTGTTCCTGTCAAGCTCTCTACCGGGAGCCCCAGGAGGCTCTACCAGGAGAGTCTTGCCGGAGTCCAGTTTCCTCCTCTTTCGGGCCATTGTTGCCGTGGATATAGAGGGCTGAGTAAGATGGAGAACAAAAGTTCCTGGTTCCACACGAAGCTTTTGCATAGCGCACTTTGACAGATGATTAGCTATGTTGTTTTTCGCACGGGGTACCTGCTCTGTTTGAAATCCATCGAAGCGCTCCTCTAGCCTTCTCACTTCCTCAACATATGCCTCCATCAATGGACTTTGGTAATCCTTGTTGACTTGTCTCACCACAAGTTGTGAATATCCTCGAATGATCAGCTTCTTGATCCCCAATTCTGTGGAAATCTTGATCCCGACAAGGAGCCCTTCATACTCTGCAGTATTGTTGGTCGCCTCCCCCCGGGGAAAATGCATCTAGACGACGTACTTCAGGTGCTCTCAAGTGGGAGAAACGAGAAGCACGCCAGCCGCTGCACGTTGTAGGGAGAAGGCACCATCGAGATACATGATCCATTCTTTGGGTGCTTCCTTACCAGGAATAACTGCCTCTAGTACCTCTTCATCAGGGGTTGGCCTCCTTCTGCAGTAAACTCTGCCAGTGCTCTGCTCTAAATTGTTGATGTGCTTTCAAACTTTAAGCCAATGCTGTATAACTCAAGTGCCCGCTCCACTATTCTGCCAGTAGCCTCAGGGTTTCGGAATATCCTTTGCAAAGGGAAGCGGGTGACAACTATGATCTCATGGGCTTGGAAGTAGTGGCAAAGTTTCCTTGAGGCCATGACTAGGCCAAAAATCAATTTTTGCATGCCAGAATACCTGGATCTAGCTCCGTGCAATAGAGAGCTGACGAAGTATACTGGGCGCTGCACCACTTTCTTCCTTGTCACATCCTTGGGGTTGCCTCCGCTGTCGTGCTCTTCTCTATCTTGACCCACGTGTAGCCTTGCCGGGCTATGCTCACTCTCTCCACTGGTGGCTGAGGCTACTACTTCCTCAACATCCCGCTACGCCACTGCACTAACCACTTGATTAGTTGTTGCCAGGTATAGCAGCAACGGCTCTTGTGGTTTGAGAGCAACCAAAAGTGGGCACAGAAGACAAGTAGGTCTTCAAATCTTGAAGTGTTGCGTCTGCTTCCAGAGTCCACTTCATGGGTCCTTCCTTCTTCAAAATTTTGAAGAATGGCAAGGCGCGCTCAGCAGACTTGGAGATGAACCTGCTAAGCGCGGCAATGCACCCTGTCAAATGCCTCACATCCTTAACTGTCTTGGGTGCCTGAATTGGCTCGATGGCCTTGATCTTGTCAGGGTTGGCCTCTATCCCGCGATGGGATACAAAGAAACCAAGTACCTTGCCGGAGGGAACACGAAACACACACTTCTCCGGGTTCAGCTTCAGTTAATCTTGCGCACATTAGAAAACGTCTCTTCTATGTCCTGGATGAGGGTTGATCTATCATTGGTCTTGACCACAATATCATCCATGTAATCTTGAATGTTCCTGTGCAACTATGATTCAAAACCAATCTGGACTGCTCTTGCAAAAGTGGATCCGACACTCATCAACCCGAAAGGCATTCGCACGAAGTAGTATGTGCCATATGGGGTGATGAATGAGGTCTTTTCTTCGTCTTCCTTGGACATAAAGATTTGATGGTATCCGGAGTATGCATCCAGAAAGGAGAGCGAATCACACCCGGAAGTGGATAATCTGGTCGATGTGCGGCAAAGGGGAATGGGTCCTTCGGGCATGCCTTGTTCAGATCAGTGAAATCTATGCAAAGCCTCCATTTCCCATTAGCCTTGCGCACGACCACTGGGTTTGCTAACCTCATTGGATGTAGTACTCCTCTGACCAAACCAGCTGCCTCAAGTTTCTTGATTTCCTTGGCAATGAACTGATGCCTCTCCAAGGCTTGCTTTTGGACCTTCTGCTTGACAGGTCGGGCATGTGGGCAGACAGCAAGGTGATGCTCATTTACCTCCCTGGGAGCATCGGGGATATCAGATGGTTGCCAGGCAAACACATCAATATTCGCTCGCGGGAAGGCAATGAGCGTGCTTTCCTATTTTTCATTAAGGGTGGCACTGATAGTAAAAGTACCATCAGTGCCAGCAAACCCTGCCAGGACCTTTTTCACATGGGGTACAACAGCCTTGGACCTCTTGCTATTGGAACTCTCCGGCAAGTCATCGACAAGCGCAGCATACTCCGAAGAGGTACGCTTACCGGATTCCATGATGGCGTCCCTGCTAGCCTTCTTCTTTCTCTTGCTTTCCTTGGTAGGAACTACGGCTTCAGCAGTCTCTACCACGACTGCAACCCGATACATCTTATCCATTCAAATAATTGCACCCTTCTCATCTGACGGAATGGAAATGATGCCCACCGGCCCTGTCATCTTCAAGGTGTTGTAGGCATAGTGGGATGTCGCCATGAATTTGGCAAGAGCTAGGCGTCCAAGGATTCCATCGTACGGTAGGGGGAGGTCAACTACATCAAACACAACCATCTCAGTTCGGTAATTCAACTCTCCCTCGAATGTCACTGGCAACATGATCTTTCACTTACGACGACTCCTGCCGGGGTTGATTCCTTGAAACGTGCCCGTGACTTTGAGCTCTTCCTCTGCTATCTGAAGTTTGCTGATGACCTTTGGGTAAATCAGAGGTAACCCGGTATCATGCCCAAGATGCGACCCTATCCTAAAGGAACTCGAAGGTCCCACCAAGGACAGAAGCGCATCTTGAATACGCTTTTCCAAGGTGGATATCATTACATCAACATTACATAATAGATAGGGATATGTACATAAGGCATACAATGCCACACGAATACAACATCATCATACATAAGAGCAACATCCGACTACGGATGAAACACAAACAGAAACTCAAATGACATCCACCCTGCTAGCCCAGGTTGCCGACCTGGAACCTATCCCCTGATCGAAGAACAAGCAGAAGAAGAACTCCAAAACAAGCAAACATCGCTTTCGTGTCATGATCATCGCATAACCTGTACCTGCAACTGTTGTTGTAGTAATCTGTGAGCCACAAGGACTCAGCAATCCCATTACCATGGGTATCAAGACTAGCAAAGTTTAATGGGTAAGGAAGGGGTAAAGTGGTGAGGTTACAGCAGCGGCTAAGCATATATGGTGGCTAACATACACAAATAAGAGCGAGAAGAGAGGAAACAGAATAGTCGTGAAGCTAGCAATGATCAAGAGGTGATCCTGAACTCCTACTTATGTCAAACATAACCCAAAACCGTGTTCACTTCCAGGAATCCGCCGAAAAGAGACCATCACGGCTACACACGCGGTTGATGCGTTTTAGTTCGAATCTGGTGTCAAGTTCTCTATAACCGGATATTAACAAATTCCCATCTGCCACATAACCGCGGGCATGTCTTTCGAAAGTTCAAACCCTACAGGGGTGTCCCAACTTAGCCCATGATAAGCTCTCGCGATCAATGAAGGATGTTCCTTCTCCCGGGAAGACCCGATCAGTCTCAGGATCCCAGTTACAAGACATTTCTACAATGGTAAAACAAGACCAGCAAAGCCGCCCGATGTGCCGACAATACCGATAGGAGCTGCACATATCTCGTTCTCAGGGCAACACCGGATAAGTCAAGCTACGAGTAAAACCAGCCCTCAAGTTTCCCCGAGGTGGCCCTGCAGGTTGCTCGGTTCGGACCAGCACTTAGAGAAGCACTGGCCCGGGGGGGCTAAAATAAAGATGACCCTCGGGAGCGTGACTCCTAAGGGAAAAGTATAGGTGGTGGTGAGGCAAATGGTAAAACCAAGGTTGGACCTTGCTGGAGGAGTTTTATTCAAATCGAACCGTCAAGGGGGTCCCATAAATCACCCAACCGCGTAAGGAATGCAAAATCAAGGAACATAACACCGGTATGACAGAAACTAGGGTGGCAAGAGTGGAACAAAACACCAGGCATAAGGCCGAGCCTTCCACCCTTTACCAAGTATATAGATGCATTAATTAAATAAGAGATATTGTGATATCCCAACATAATCCTGTCCACCACGGAGCAATCTTCAACTTCACCTGCAACTAACAACACTATAAGAGGGGCCGAGCAAAAGCGGTAACATCGCCAAGCAATGGTTTGCTAGGAAGGGTGAAAAAGGTTAGAGGCTGACATGGCAATCTGGGAGGCTTGATAGACAATAGATAGGTAACGCAGCATAGCGATAGAACGAAGCAACTAGCATAGCAATGATAGTAGTGAGATCTAGACTAACGGTCATCTTGCCTGAAATCCCGCTAGGAAGAAGAACGAGTACATGAAGAAGATGAAGCCACGAAGACGAACCAAGCGTAGACGAACGAATCCTCATGATCGCAATGAAACGGGAACTATCGAGAAGAAGCACACAACATGGTAAACACACCACACATATACATGACATGATGCTTAACCAAGTATGATGCAAGACAAGACTACATGAAGCTACTCATGGCAAGAGATGATGCATACAAGAACAACACATCAAAGCAAGGTTAAATGACGCCGGAAACAACAAACAACAATTCCAGAAAATCCTCATATGCAATTTATGAATTTGCTACTTTTCTGCCCTATACACAATTTTAGAGTTGTTAAACATGCAAAGTGATGCCACCATGTTAATCTATGCATTTTGCGACCCCATTTACATATAAAGTTTATCTCATTCGGAGCTACGGTTATTAAGTTATGAAATAAATCATTTTAACATGACATTTGAGCAAATTTAAACAAACAGAAGTTTAAACATTTTTAACATGGATGAAAGCATCATATTATGAAACTAGGAAAAAATTTAAGCAAGTTACATATATAAAACCTTTTGATATGATGCACGGTTGATGAGTTATTAAATGCATGAACTCTAGGGACTTTTTTGTAAAACGACGTTCTCTGGATAATGTCTAAATTCGCAGCAACGGGAAAAAAACAACACTATGCTGAAACTGCTGGGTATTGGGCTGGGGTTCTCACCATGGGCCAAAGACCAGTGGGTGGAGGAGGCAGGCCGGGCGAGGGGGCGCTGACGAGGTCGGATCTAGAGGCATCAACGCGGTCAACCGGCCTTGCTGGTGCGCTCGTTCAGTTGCTCGAAGCAGAGGATGGAGCAGTCAATGCGAGCGGAACTGGAAGCAAGCGAGGCAGCGCTGCTTGGTCTCTGGTGACGGCACGGCGACCTGGAGCCAGGGACGAGGTCGGGTTGCAGGGACTCGCCGGATCTGGCAGAGGCGGCAACGAACAGAGCAGGGAAGGTCGATGCGGTCACGTGCAGGCGAGCGGGAAGCAGAGGAGGTTTGAGCGTTCGCCTGACATAGAGGATGGCGGCGCCGTTTTGCTGGGTTTCGGGTGCGAGGAATGAAGGCAGGCGTGCGTGGCGGCCGTGCACTGTGGTGGCGCTGGAGGTGGCCGGAGGAAGTGGATCCCGGCGGCGAGGTCCTCAGGGCCCATAGGAGCTCTTGGCGCGAATCCATGGCGTTTGACGGCTGCGTCCGGTTCCTGCGATAAGAAGCAGAGGAGGGGAGTTCAGAGACGAGGAAAAGGAGAAAACAGGAGGAAGAGGAGGGCCGACGGTGCTCATCTCCTACTGCTGCGTGGGTGGCCGGCGACCATCACGCTAGGTGGGGCATGGAGGAGCTCCTCTCCTCTGGATCGAACAGGGGAGAGAAGGCAGCGGGGCGCTGGTTGCTCGAGAAGGAGGTGGCCATGGATCGAGAGTAGGAGGTGGTTGTCCCGGTGGATTTTTGGATCGGGATGGATCCCGAGGAAGATGGAGGGTGGTCGTGGAAGGATCCCGAGGGAGTGGGTGGCGGCGCAAGGAGGCGAATGGATGGGACAAGTCCCTAGGATCTAGGGATAGGCGTCTATTTATATAGTAAGGGGATTAGGGTAGGGGTTAATTTGGTCCCTCCAATTGAAATCGAATGGCCGAGAATAAATAGGTTAGGGGAGTCAAGGAAGAAACCGAAGATATTTTAGAGATGTTTGGGGATGATCCGGACCCAACGGTAACAAAAATCCGGTTCGAGTTCGGGGATGTTTCGGACACGGGCGAGGGGTCGATGCACTGTGCAAAGAGGGGTTAGGCGAACGAGGTCAAGTGTGTGGTTCGACTGAGAATGGCCAAGGAAGACAAACGGTCTGACGACATGCCACGTAGACAAGGAGAAGCGGCAACTACGAACGACTACCAGTTTTATGAAAACATGCGGATGCAATGCGAATGATGACATGATGAATGCAACAAGCAAATAAAACACACAACAACAACGAAGTAACTGGAAGGCTTCTAAAGCGTCGGTCTTGGGGCGTTAGAACACTCCTCCACTTACTAGAGATCTCGTCCCGAGATCTAAGGATGGCACCAAAGAGAAGCGGAAGAGGAAGATGTAAAACAAAGTTGCTTCTTCGACAAACGAGTGAACCATGAACCTTGAGAGGTTGAACAAATTGAAAGAAATAATACAACGGAGATGAACGAGATTGCAAACACTTTGTTCAACAAGAGAAACAAGGAATACGACAAGAACAAAGAGCTTACATGACAAGATAGACATTGAAAACCACTCCGGTTACAACGAGATACAGAAGGAATAAGAGCGAAAGAATTCGGACAACACTCTGACTGAAAGCGAAGGAATTGAATAAGAACTTGACAAGATGGAATGATACTTGATGAAATCAACAACACACTGCCTCCAGAACTATTGAGAGAATGGCACAAGGGGTAAGAAGGATTTTAGACAGCACTCCGGTTGAAAAGAGAGGCAAAACTTGATAAGATGAAAGAACTTGAATGAGAACACAACACTCCAGTTAAATGGACAAGCAAGAAAATAACATGATCTTGACAAAACGAGGTGATGGGTGACGAGCGCAACATCACAATGACTCCGGAACGAAAGAACAGAAGCTAGATCGTTGGGATAAAGGGAACGGAGAAGGAAATGACAACTTCTACCACAATTGACTTTGGAAGGCATCCTTGCAAGAAGGTTAGAACAGAGTAGTTGGAAGGCCAACAACGAAAAGAATAAGTTTGTAGTGGGCTTATGGAAACATCTCAACATTATGTGGTGACAACCGACCACTAAAGGAAATAATTGTTTGCTTTAGATCGACGAAGAGATGAACAATTCTTCCACCGAGATGATAAAGAGATAACTTGGATCATTGATAAGCAGCACAAATAGCAACATTCCCAATGGAAGGCTTTAGGTGAAATCTAACCCAAGATAACTCCAACAAAGAGATTGATTGGTCGAAAAGATCTCTTGAACAAAGTGAAAATGATGGATTTAATTAACTCATTCCTGACAACTTGTGAATCATGAAACACAAGGAGAAATTGGCAAGGATGACATAACACCATCTCAAAAGATAAGGTAGAAAGGGTTGCACTTCAGAATGCAAGATGAAGAATACTTGAACTCCTCAAAACAAAACATGTGTTGAGCACCATGTTTATCTTAGAGTGAAGCTTAGCGGATCATGACTCCGAGAGAAAAACTTGAAGAACAATTGAAGAATGAAAGGAATCCTTGATGAACCACCATGTAGAGTCTCCATGAAGAACTGCAGTAATAAAAGGATGATAAAAAGAAAGAGAAATTGAGAACACAAGGTGAAGCCTTGCGATGATTTAGATGGAGCTTCGCGACAAGATAATGCGGAAAACTTGGAACTCCGGAAAAGAAAAGACGAAGCATCTCGAACCGACAAATGTGACATGATGAACAACTCTGGAAAGAAGAAACTAGATCACTTGGATGAAACAATAATAAGAATTACGTTATGCGTATCCTTCACCAATTTAAATTGATGACAAACAACAGATTTGGCATACTACTTATTCTTCTTGAGGGATTGAAAAGAGATATAGTGCCAACTTGAAGAAGTTGTTGATGGGACCATCGGTGGGATTGGGAACAACGAATGAAATGATACGGTAGCAAAGGAAGAGGAATCTTGAACGAACCACCGTAAGAATTGAAAATGAAAGTAGCAAAGGCACAATTCACTGGGAAGAATTGGAAAACGAATGAAGATACTTGAGGGGATTTAGATACATGAGAACGAAGAGGCCATGAACTAATTAGTGGTTATTTGAACAATGCATCGGTAATATTTGGAGAACGATAGCTACACGCTGAGAATGAAGAGTTATGACATGATGGCCTTCGGAGGAAAGAAATGGAAACAACTCATGAAATGCTCCGGATGGTAAGAAAAGAATTCTCACAATCAAAAGCAATTATGAGAGGATGGCATCAATCTAGAACCATCAATCTTGACGAGAATGGAGCAAGACTTAAGAGAAACCTTCTTCGGTCTTCAAATGACGATGAGAAATGCCACCAAAAATTACTGAGATACTCTAGGAGAATGAGAAGAGCAAAGGTTGAATCAGCAATGAAAAGAATTGGAATCGATCTTGAAGATGGCAACTGACTGATGAAATTCATCCTTACATCAAACTCGAAAAGAATTAGGAATGGCTCCGGAATAATTAGAAGAGTCAGGTAAGATCCTGGGAAAAGACCTGTGGGTTTGGGCCCACTCAAAAGGAAACACCGTTGAACGATTGATTGAAAGGGGGGATTGCACTGGTTGAATTAAATGACTTGAATGAGATAATAATCTCCAAATAGCTTGAACGGATTAAGAATGGAAAACACGAATCTTATGAGATATCTTGAGCACTTCAGGAAAAATGAATAGCGAGAAGTGAAAGATTAAGAGGTGCATCAGCATGGGATCGCATTTGAAACGAGGAAAGGGATATGATCAACACCGAAAGCTTGATTTAAATCCACCGGAAAAGAATACGAGAATGAAGAATGATGAACTTGAAGCTCGTGAGCATCTTCACAACGGATCACCGGATAAGAACATTGATTGAAAAGAGTGAAGAGACTTCACATGAATAAATGGATACTTAATTAAGAAATCTGAGTCCTTGAAGAAAAAGGGTGGGAGGGCGGGAAAACAAAGGCAACTTGCGGGCGGATGAAACGGATACCGTTGAGAAAACTTAGAATTGATCTCACAAATGTTGAAATGATCGGATCCACTTGAAGAGAAGCACACCAGTTGGAAAGAATTGACATGACAATCTCGATGATCAAAAGGATTAGTACTCCCATAGAAATATGAGAACACCGCTTGAAAGGTATGTAATCAACACTTGACATTGGAGCAACTCAAATACCACAACTCAAAACAAAACAAAGGATTGGCTTGTAGAAATAAGCCGGAACAAATACATATGATAGAGATTTACCCAATCCCATATCAGGCATCTGTTGGAAAGATATTCTAGGAGCTACTTCAATTCCCACCTATAAACTCCCGAAACTTTCTGGTTATGTAATCTGGTGTTGGGGATACAAGGGAAGCAATATATCTCACCCAAACTAACAATCCCTACATCCAACAGTATCCATCCGTCAATACATAACCAAGAAAAACGCCGGAAATCGTGTACCTCAACCTTCGAAAAGCATCCATTATACGAGCTATGGCAATACTCCCGAACTCCCCAGTACTGGGTGGCGTCGAGATTATCTCACCAACAACTGCATAAAAGAGATTTTCGATATCTGCAGAACTCAGGTATTCCAGAATTGCAACGATAAAATTGTGACGACAACACCTCGGAGCTCAACTCCCCGGGACACTGCCACAACCCCTAAATGTCAGGAGGCACCAAGAACAATGTTCTCATCACAAGAATATCAGAATGATCCCAAGATACCCGCATGATCCTAAAAAAATTAGTGAAATTTGAGGAGGGGAAAGGCAAAACATCTACATCAGGAGGCCTCACCAGAGCGATAAAGGGGGCTGAGGAGTAAAAAGAATCCTACTCTCCGATATATATAATCCTAAGACACAAAATAGTTTTCTTCTAGACTCAACAACGTCCAACAATCAAGGAGACTCCTATGGTCGGTCGAGGCTCTGATACCAACTTATCATGCCCAAGATGCAACCCTATCATAAAGGAATTCGAAGGTCCCACCAAGGATAGAAGTGCATCTTGAATACGCTTTTGCAAGGTGGATATCATTACATCAACATTACATAATAGATAGGGATACGTACATAAGGCATACAATGCCACACGAATACAACATCATCATACATAAGAGCAACATCCGACTACGAATGAAACATAAACAGAAACTCAAACAACATCCACCCTGCTAGCCCAGGCTGCCGACCTGGAACCTATCCCCTGATCGAAGAAGAAGTAGAAGAAGAACTCCAAAACAAGCAAACATCGCTTTCGCATCATGATCATCGCATAACCTGTACCTGCAACTGTTGTTGTAGTAATATGTGAGCCACGAGGACTCAACAATCCCATTACCATGGGTATCAAGACTAGCAAAGCTTAAAGGGTAAGGAAGGGGTATAGTGGTGAGGTTATAGCAGCGACTAAGCATATATGGTGGCTAACATACGCAAATAAGAGTGAGAAGAAAGGAAACGGAACGGTCGTGAAGCTAGCAATGATCAAGAGGTGATCCTGAACTCCTATACGTCAAACATAACCCAAGACCGTGTTCACTTCCCGGACTCCGCCGAAAAGAGACCATCACGGCTACACATGCGGTTGATGCGTTTTAGTTCGAATCTGGTGTCAAGTTCTCTACAACCGGATATTAACAAATTCCCATCTGCCACATAACCGCGGGCACGGCTTTCAAAAGTTCAAACCCTGTGATACGTCTCCAACGTATCTATAATTTTTGATTGCTCCATGCTACTTTATCTATTGTTTTAGGCAATATTGGGCTTTATTATCCACTTTTATATTATTTTTGGGACTAACCTATTAACCAGAGGCCCAACCCAGATTTGTTGTTTTATGCCTATTTCAGTGTTTCGAGGAAAGGGAATATCAGACGGAGTCAAAATGGAACGAAATCAACTGGAGAAGTTATATTTGGAAGTTAGACTTGAAGTGCATGTCAGGGAGTCCCGGCCCACCCCCCTGGGCGTGCCCCCCTGCCTCGTGAGTCGGAGGTCCACCGACGTACCCCTTGCACCCATATATACCTACGTACTCTAAAACTTCCAGAACAGAAGATAGATCGAGAGTTTCGCCACCGCAAGCCTCTGTAGCCACCAAAAACCTCTCGGGAGCCCGTTCCGGCACCCCGCCGGAGGGGGGTCCCATCACCGGTGGCCATCTTCATCATCCCGGCGCTATCCATGACGAGGAGGGAGTAGTTCAACCTCGGGGCTGAGGGTATGTACCAGTAGCTATGTGTTTGATCTCTCTCTCTCTCTCGTGTTCTTTCTCGTGTTCCATCTATGGCACGATCTTGATGTATCCCGAGCTTTGCTATTGTAGTTGGATCTTATGATGTTTCTCCCCCTCTACTCTCTTGTGATGAATTGAGTTTCCCCTTTGAAGTTATCTTATCGGATTGAGTCTTTTATGAGAACACTTGATGTATGTCTTGCCGTGATTATCTGTGGTGACAATAGGATATCATGTGCCACTTGATGTATGTTTTGGTGATCAACTTGCGGGTTTCGTGACATTGGGAACCTATGCATAGGGGTTGGCACACGTTCTTGACTCTCCGGTAGAAACTTTGGGGCACTCTTTGAAGTACTTTTATGTTGGTTGGATGAATCTAAGATTTTGTGATGCATATCGTATAATCATGCCCACGGATACTTGAGGTGACAATGGAGTATCTAGGTGACATTAGGGTTTTGTTTGATTTGTGTCTTAAGGTGTTATTCTAGTACGAACTCTTTTATAGATTGATCCGAAAGAATAACTTGGAGGTGGTTTCGTACCCTACCATAATCTCCGCTATTAGTGGCTTTGGAGTGACTCTTTGTTGCATGTTTAGGGCTTGTTATATGATCTATCTATGTTATTATTGTTGAGAGAACTTGCACTAGTGAAAGTATGAACCCTAGGCCTTGTTTCCTATCATTGCAATACCATTTACGCTCACTTTTACCACTTGTTACCTTGCTGTTTTTATATTTTCAGTTTACAAAAACCTATATCTACCATCCATATTGCACTTGTATCACCATCTCTTCGCCGAACTAGTGCACCTATACAATTTACCATTGTATTGGGTGTGTTGGGGACACAAGAGACTCTTTGTTATTTGGTTGCAGGGTTGTTTGAGAGAGACCATCTTCATCCTACGCCTCCTACGGATTGATAAAACTTAGGTCATCCACTTGAGGGAAATTTGCTACTGTCCTACAAACATGTGCACTTGTAGGCCCAACAACGTCTACAAGAAGAAGGTTGTGTAGTAGACATCAAGCTCTTTTCTGGCGCCATTGCCGGGCGCCGTTGCCGGGGAGGTGAGCGCTTGAAGGTATATCTTTAGATCTTCCAATCAAATCTTTTTGTTTCTTGTTTTATCACTAGTTTAGTCTATAAAAGAAAACTACAAAAAAATGGAGTTAAGCTTGTCTCATATGCTTCATCTTTTTAATATCTTTCGTGAGTATGATGGAAAGGATAATTGTGCTCAAGTGCTAGAAGAAGAAATCTCTAAATTGCTTGGCATGAAATATGTGAATGATGAGAATGATTGCAATGTTGTTAGTTTGAATTCCTTGAATATCCATGATGCTAATGATATGCAAAGCCACAAGCTTGGGGAAGCTATGTTTGATGAATATGATATATTTTGTCCCCCAAGCTTTGATGAGCAAATTTATTTTGATGATAGCATGCCTCCTATCTATGATGATTATTGTGATGACACGTATGCTATAAAGAATAATGATAACCATGAAACTTGTCATCTTGATCTTAATTTTCAATCACATGATAGTTATTTTGTTGAGTTAGCTCCCACTACTATTCATGAGAAGAATTTTGCTTATGTGGAGAGTAGTAAATTTTCTATGCTTGTAGATCATGAAAAGAATGCTTTAGGTTCTGGTTATATTGTTGAATTCATTCATGATGCTACTGAAAATTATTATGAGGGAGGCACATATGCTTGTAGGAATTGCAATAATATCAAGTTTCCTCTCTATGTGCTTAAATTCTTGAAGTTATGCTTCTGTTACCTTCCTATGCTTGTTGATTATTGTTCCCATAAGTTGTTTGCTCACAAAATCCCTATGCATAGGAAGTGGGTTAGACTTAAAAGTGCTAGTCATATGCTTCATGATGCTCCCGTTATGTTTCAATTCTTATCTTTTACGTGAGCATCATTGTCATCATCATGCCTAGCTAGAAAGGCATTAAAGAAAATCACTTGTTGGGAGACAACCCAATATTTATCCTTACTGTTTTTGTGTGTCCATATGATTATGCTACTGTAGTAATCATGTTTTATAGCTTTTGTTTCAATAAAGTGCCAATTAAGACCTTTAGGATAGCTTACGGTGATAGTTGTGTTGATCCTGTTGAAAATCAGAAACTTTTTCACCCAGTAAATTAGTTTCTTTAATTCACAGGAACATTCTTCTGATCTGCTTCTTTTTGCTACTGATTGGTACACGAATTTCTTAGGACTTCCTAATTTGGTAGGATTTTTGGAGTTCCATAAGTATACGTTTGATACAGATCACTACAGACTGTTCTGTTTTTGAAAGATTTTGTTTTCTATGTGTTGTTTGCTTATTTTGATGAATCTATGAGTAGTATTGGAGGGTATGAGCCATAGATAAGTTGGAGTACAGTAGATATTACACCAATATGAATTTAGAATGAGCTCATTACAGTACCTAAGTGGTGGTTTTATTTTCTTATACTAACGGAGCTTACGAGTTTTCTGTTGAGTTTTGTGTTGTGGAGTTTTCAAGTTTTGGGTAAAGATTCCATGGACTATGGAATAAGGACTGGCAAGAGCCTAAGCTTGGGGATGCCCAAGGCACCCCAAGGTAATATTGAAGGATAACCAAGAGCCTAAGCTTGGGGATGCCCAAGGCACCCCAAGGTATTATTCAAGGATAACCAAGAGCCTAAGCTTGGGGATGCCCAAGGCACCCCAAGGTAATATTCAAGGATAACCAAGTGCCTAAGCTTGGGGATGCCCCGGATGGCATCCCCTCTTTCATCTTTGTTCATCGGTAACTTTACTTGGAGCTATATTTTTATTCACCATATGATATGTGTTTTGCTTGGAGCGTCATTTTAGTTGCATAATTATTTAGCTACTCATTGATCTTCACTTATATCTTTCGGAGTAGTTTTGCTCATAGTGCTTCACTTATACCTTTTGAGCATGATAATTTTTGCTCTAGTACTTCTGTAGGACCTTGAAGTATGTCTAGAGGGGGGGTGATTAGACTACTTGACCAATTAAAAACTTAGCCTTTTCCCAATTTTAGAGTTTGGCAGATTTTAGCTATCTTAGGACAAGTCAAGCAATCATCACACAATTCAAGCAAGCATGCAAAGAGTATATAGGCAGCGGAAATTAAAGCATGCAACTTGCAAGAAAGTAAAGGGAAGGGTTTGGAGGATTCAAACGCAATTGGAGACACGGATGTTTTTGGCGTGGTTCTGATAGGTGGTGCTATCGTACATCCACGTTGATGGAGACTTCAACCCACGAAGGGTAACGGTTGCGCGAGTCCATGGAGGGATCCACCCACGAAGGGTCCACGAAGAAGCAACCTTGTCTATCCCACCATGGCCATCGCCCATGAAGGACTTGCCTCACTAGCGGTAGATCTTCATGAAGTAGGCGATCTCCTTGCCCTTACAAACTCCTTGGTTCAACTCCACAATCTTGTTGGAGGCTCCCAAGTGACACCTAGCCAATCTAGGAGACATCACTCTCCAAGAAGTAAAAAATGGTGCGTTGATGATGAGCTCCTTGCTCTTGTGCTTCAAATGATAGTCTCCCCAACACTCAACTCTCTCTCATAGGTTTTGGATCTGGTGGAAAGAAGGTTTGAGTGGAAAGCAACTTGGGGAAGGCTAGAGATCAAGATTCATATGGTAGGAATGGAATATTTTGGCCTCAACACATGAGTAGGTGGTTCTCTCTCAGAAATGGTAAGTTGGAAGTGTAGGTTTGTTCTGATGGCTCTCTCCACGAATGAAGAGGAGGTGGAGGGGTATATATATCCTCCACACAAAATCTAACCGTTACACACAATTTACCAAACTCGGTGGGACCGAATCATCAAACTCGGTCGGACCGATTTAGTAAACCTAGTGACCGTTAGGATTTTCGGTGGGACCGAAATGCAACTCGGTAACACCGATATGGTTAGGGTTAGGTCATAAAGTAATCTCGGTAAGACCGATTACACAAACTCGGTGAGACCAATTTTGGTAATTAGCTAACCAGAGTGTTGGTCAGGTAAACTCGGTGGGACTGATTTGCTCTTTTCGGTGAGACCGAAATGTTACAAAAGGGAAACAAAGAGTTTACATTGCAATCTCGGTGGGACCGATCGCTCACTTCGGTTAGACCGAAACGTTACGAAGGGAAACATAGAGATTACAATCCCATCTCGGTGAGACCGAGATCCCTATCGGTAGGACCGATTTGCGTAGGGTTTGTGGCAGTGGCTATGACATTAGAACTCGATGACGCCGGATAGGAAGAATCGGTGTGACCGATTTTGGCTTTAGGTTTAGGTCATTTCTGGATGTGAGAAAGTAGTTGAGGGTTTTTGGAGCATATCACCAAGCACATGAAGCAAGAGGCTCATTAAGCAACACCTCATCCCTCCTTGATAGTATTGGCTTTTCCTATAGACTCAATGTGATCTTCGATCACTAAAATGTAAAATGAAGAGTCTTGAGCTTTTGAGCTTGAGCCAATCCTTTGTCTTAGTATTTTGAGGGATCCACTTTCATCATCCATGCCATGCCATTCATTAAGCTTTCCTGAAATAATAGTCTTGGAATAGCATTAGCTCAATGAGCTATATGTTGTTATGAATTACCAAAACCACCTAGGGATAGTTGCACTTTCAATCTCCCCCTTTTTGGTAATTTATGACAACATATAGATCAAAGCTTCGACAAATGATAATAAGATTGAAAAACATCGTCGCTTTGAGAAGTATGTGATAAGTAAGAGCTCCCCCTAAATTTGTGCATAGTTTAAGATTTGCTTTGGACTGCAAATGCACAAGGAATTAGGCTCATGGGTTACTCTTCCATGTCACATACATCTTGGTGGAGCGCTCAAAATGATAAAGATTGAATACATGCACTCATCACCAAGCAAAGTGAATGATCACATATGGATAGATAAGATAATATCATCAAACATGCATAAGTGTAGCTTATGATCAAACACATGATCATCAATGTCTCACAAAAACAGCATAGTATCTCAAGCAATCAAAAGCAAACAAAGTTTAACCACCAAAGCAAGAGAGAACAAAAGCAACACTCTCTCTCTCGAAGCCTATGATCTATACATTTTTCTCCCCCTTTGGCAACAAGTTACCAAAAAATTCATAAAAAATGCATAGTGCTAGATCGACTCTCAGGCTTGATCTTCAGGTGGTGGTGTCCGGAGAACTCCAAGAATGAAGGCTTCAGTTGAAGTAGAGGGAGCTGGAGGAGTTGGTGCTGGAGCTGGTTGCACTGAGCTATAGGAGCTGTAGCTGGTGCAGATGATGTGGCTCTGGTGTCTGGCACAGGCACTGCATCTGACCTCTGAGCTCTAGGCACTCTGGCAAATAAATTAGTGGTAGTCTTGCCCTTCCCCTCCTGCATGTCATCCTGTAACTGCTCCACAACTGACCGAATCTCAGTTACTTTGACATCTAGATCATAGAACTTTTGTTCCATGATTCTTTCCAAGCTCTGCTGATTTTGAGTGAGGGTGGCCAATCCCTTCTCAATCCTCAGTGTTGATGCTATCAAGTAACCAAGCTGCTCCTGCTTGTTCTTCAGAAAGTACTCAGATGCCTTCTCTTGACTTGGCATCTTGGCAGCCTTCTCTTTCTTGCCTTCTCCTTCTTCTCTTGAGCTTGTACTGATGATGGGTCATTCTCATTCATGACAAACTGATTGTCCTCAAAATCTGGATAAAGAGGAAAATGTTCCTTATCTAATAGATATTTTCTTGTGCCCATCTTTGAGTTAATCAACTCCTGAATCTGAGGGGCATATCCACAGCTTCTCTTTTGATCTGTTGTTGTCCTCTTAATGGTCTCAACCATAAGGCTTATGACCTTGAATTTCTGTGGCACATCAAACAAATGCAACATGTTGATTGCATGCCCTCTAATCATGTTGTGGTCACCAGACTTAGGCAACAGAGTGTGCCTTAGGATCCAGTTGATTGTTGGCAGCCCTGACAGAAGAAAGTGGATTGACCCAAACTTATGTGTCTCAATGGCTTTGTCTGGGATCTCCTTGTACATGTGTGCCATGGAATTGTGGTCCATCTTCTTCTTGGCATAGACATCCAAGTCATCTTCACTCTCCTTTGGGGCATTGATCAGTTTTGCCCACTCCTCAACGGTTGACTGGTACGTTGTACCTTCAGACATCCAAATTATCCTCCCATCTGGATAGAAGTGTGTTGTGGAGTAGAATTGCATAATGAGTTCATCATTCCAGTTGGTGAGCTTTTGCCCAACAAAATCTACAACTCCACATGCAACAAAACTGTCTTGAACTCCAGGATAGTGTTCTTCATTTTCTTTCATGTAGGTCCAGTCGACCCACCTCATATCACACACTATGGGCTTCTTGTCCAACAAAATTGTCTCATAGAAGTCATGTTGTTCCTTTGTATGGAACCTGTAATCAACAGCAGTCCTTCTCCTTGTGGCATATGGATCTTTCAACCTCCATAGCCTCAACCCTGAGTCTCTTCTGATGTTCATGTCCTCAGCCACAGGATGGGCATCTTTATGGTCTGGTATCTTGGGCTTGAGCTTCCTCAGGACTTGTCCTTATTCATCTTCCTCATCAGCAACTTCAGGCACTGGGGCCTTGTTCTTCTCAGCTGATGGAATACTCCTGGTATTCCTCTTTGGTGCAAGCTTGGGCTTGGGGGCAGCTTTGGGTGCTTCCTTGGGCTTTGATGTTGCAGCCCCTGACTTAATTGCATCACCCATAAGCTTTTGTGCCTTGGGTGCTAGTGGAGCAACCTCTTCTTCCTCTTCCATCATGGAAGGTTGCCCAACAACTCCGGCTATGATCATTTTGACCCTTTCTTTCCTTTTCTTTCCTTCAGCAGCAGCTGGCTCTTTGGATTGGGATTCCAAAGGAATTTGAGTGGAGACTCTGGCTTTGGACATTGGTTGTCTTCCTGCAGACCTTTTAATCTTCATGCTTGGCTTTACTGCAGTTGAGCTGAACTTCTTCTTGAGCTCTACTTTCTTGGAAGTAGCCTCATCCTCTTCTGCTCTATAATCCTCATCCTTAGAATCTGAGGTTCTCTTCTTCCTTGTCCTGGTGGCAGCTTTAGGCAGGTTGCTTGGGGTGCTCCTGCTGCCTTCATCTGAAGTGCTAGAGGGACTAGTGCCCTCACTCATGTGCATATGCTCTTCTAACCTGTTCTGACTATCACTTTGGTCTGACATGCTGCAAATCACTGACTGCTGACCCTATCAAGAGTTATAGATGAGATAGAGTGGATGAGCATCACAAAATGCAGAGGTTTTTGCAAAAGAATGATTCAAAAATTCAGTTTTAGTTTTCCACAGAAAGCATTTCGGATCAATCGATTTTCAAACTCGGTGATACCGAAGCAGTTTTGGAACCTAAACTGATGAACTCGGTTGGATCGAGTCACAGTTCGGTGGCACCGAGACTGCTAGGGTTTCACAAAGTCCTAAAATCGGTCTCACCGATTAGCAATTCTCGGTCAGACCGAGAGTTACTAGTGCAATGGCATTAGCCAAATCGGTGGGACCAAGTTTTTCAACTCGGTGGGTCCGAGATGGTTTCAGCGGAAACCTAACCCTAAATTTTCAAATCTCATCTAATCTAAGGATTGCATTGACTGGATAGGAGTGTTTCAATCGTGGCAAGAATCATTAAGAACACAATGTGCTAGGAATCGGACGAGGATAGCACAGTGATCGATTTCATACCCTAACTTTGTGATGAACTCGCTACGGCGGCAACGGCGGGGGTGAAATCCGTTGACGGCGGCGGAGACCAGCGATAGGAGGCGGCTGGCGACGAGGAGACGATCCGGAGACCCTAATGGCAGAGCGAGCTATGGCACGGGCGAAGAGGTTCGGAGAAATTTCCAAATTTTTGCCCGTGACTATATATAGCCGACCCTGTCGGTGTGACCGAGTGTAACAACTCGGTGGCACCGAGATGCATAACTGTGTACAATTACAGCAACTCGGTGTGACCAAAAAGTTCAAATTGGTTACACCGAGATTGAAAACCTAGATCGACTTAGTGATCTCGGTGGGACCGAAATGGAGGATTTGGTCAGACCGAGAATCACAAAGAAGTTTTGGAAGTTTAAGTCTATGATGAATCGGGGACTCCGAGTGCTCCTCACACAGAGTGGTTCGAATCTGACTTGATCAAATTTTGTGATGTAGCATGAATAGAGTTTAAGATGAGAAAAGCATAGATAGCTAGAGAAGGTTCTTAGGCATTCTTGTCCATCCACTTGGAAAAAAGAAAAAGGAACCAAACAATCAAAACAACAAGTGGATGTCCTCGAATGAGTAAAATATGCACCAACATGCTCACACAATAAGATGGCAAATGAAATATGTGGCAAAACATGCACAACCAATTCTAGCATCTATCAAATCAATTTGCGATGACTAGGTCATCTATATATGAGTATATTGACTTAGGAGTCAAATGAAAACATTTGATCATAGGTCATACTCATCGTTTAAGATCAAGTGGGGTTACCACTTTTACATAATGCATTGATGTGTTCACACCATTAGAGTTGCTTTGACTCAATTCTTAGATTTAAGCTCCCCCTAGATGTAAGATCCCCTTTTAGAGGGATAAACTTGTTGGGGAACGTAGTAATTTCAAAAAAATTCCTACATACACGCAAGATCATGGTGATGGCATAGCAACGAGAGGGGAGAGTGTTGTCCACGTACCCTCGTAGACCGTAAGCGGAAGCGTTATGAAAACGCGGTTGATGTAGTCGTACGTCTTCACGATCCGACCGATCCAAGTACCGAACGTACGGCACCTCCGAGTTCAGCACACGTTCAGCTCGATGACGATCCCCGGGCTCCGATCCAGCAAAGCTTCGAGGATGAGTTCCGTCAGCACGACGGCGTGGTGACGATGATGATGCTCTACCGGCGCAGGGCTTCTCCTAAACTCCGCGACGATATGACCAAGGTGGAATATGGTGGAAGGGGGCACCGCACACGGCTAAGGAACGATCCGTAGATCAACTTGTGTGTCTATGGGGTGCCCCCCGCCCCCGTATATAAAGGAGCCAGGGGGAGGAGGCTGCCGGCCAAGGAGGGCGCGCCAAGGGGGGAGTCCTACTCCCACCGGGAGTAGGACTCCCTTCTTTCCTAGTTGGAATAGGAGAAGGGGGGAAAGAGGAGGAAGAGGGGAAGGAAAGGGGGGGAGCCACCCCCCTTCCCTTGTCCTATTCGGACTAGGAAGGGGAGGGGCGCGCAGCCCCCTCCTGCCTCCTTCCCTCTTCTCCCACGAGGCCCATGTAGGCCCAATAACCCCCCGGGGGGTTCCGGTAACCTCCCGGTACTCCGATAAAATGCCGATTTCACCCGGAACGATTCCGATGTCCAAATATAGGCTTCCAATATATTGATCTTTATGTCTCGACCATTTCGAGACTCCTTGTTACGTCCGTGATCACATCCGAGACTCCGAACAAACTTCGGTACATCAAAACTTATAAACTCATAATAAAACTGTCATCGTAACGTTAAGCGTGCGGACCCTACGGGTTCGAGAACTATGTAGACATGACCTAGAACTATTCTCGGTCAATAACCAATAGCGGAACCTGGATGCCCATATTGGTTCCTACATATTCTATGAAGATCTTTATCGGTCAAACCGCATAACAACATACATTGTTCCCTTTGTCATCGGTATGTTACTTGCCCGAGATTTGATCGTCGGTATCCAATACCTAGTTCAATCTCGTTACCGGCAAGTCTCTTTACTCGTTCCGTAATGCATCATCCCGTAACCAACTCATTTGGTCACATTGCTTGCAAGGCTTATAATGATGTGCATTACCGAGAGGGCCCAGAGATACCTCTCCGACAATCGGAGTGACAAAACCTAATCTCGAAATACGCCAACTCAACATGTACCTTCGGAGACACCTGTAGTACTCCTTTATAATCACCCAGTTACGTTGTGACGTTTGGTAGTACCCAAAGTGTTCCTCCGGTAAACGGGAGTTGCATAATTCTCATAGTTACAGGAACATGTATAAGTCGTGAAGAAAGCAATAGCAACATACTAAACGATCAAGTGCTAGGCTAACGGAATGGGTCATGTCAATCACATTATTCTCCTAATGATGTGATCCCATTAATCAAATGACAACACATGTCTATGGTTAGGAAACATAACCATCTTTGATTAATGAGCTAGTCAAGTAGAGGCATACTAGTGACTATATGTTTGTCTATGTATTCACACATGTATCATGTTTCCGGTTAATACAATTCTAGCATGAATAATAAACATTTATCATGAAATAAGGAAATAAATAATAACTTTCTTATTGCCTCTACGGCATATTTCCTTCAGTCTCCCACTTGCACTAGAGTCAATAATCTAGTTCACATCGCTATGTGATTTAACACCAATATTCACATCTGCATGTGATTAATACCCATAGTTCACATCATCATGTGATCAACACCCAAAGGGTTTACTAGAGTCAATAATCTAGTTCACATCGCTATGTGATTAACACCCAAAAGAGTACTAAGGTATGATCATGTTTTGCTCGTGAGAGAAGCTTAGTCAACGGGTCTGTCATATTCAGAGCCGTATGTATTTCGCAAATATTCTATGTCCACAATGCTCTGCACGGAGCTACTCTAGCTAATTGTTCCCACTTTCAATATGTATCCAGATTGAGACTTAGAGTCATCTAGATTGGTGTAAAAGCTTGCATCATTGTAACTTTTACGACGGGATCTTTTATCACCTCCATATCGAGAAACATCTCCTTAGTCCTCACTAAGGATATTCTTGACCCATGTCCAGTGATCTACTTATTAGATCAAAATTGTATTCCTTTGCCAAACACAGAGCAAGGTATACAATAGGTCTGGTTCACAGCATAGCATACTTTATAGAACCTATGACTGAGGCATAGGGAATGACTTTTCATTCTCTTTCTATTTTCTGCAATGGTCGGGTCTTGAGTCTTACTCAACTTCACACCTTGTAACACATGCAAGAACTCCTTCTTTGACTGTTCCATTTTGAACTATTTCAAAAATTTATCAAGGTATGTACTCATTGAAAAATCTTATCAAGCGTCTTGATCTATCTATATAGATCTTGATGCTCAATATGTAAGCAGCTTCACCGAGGTCTTGCTTTGAAAAACTCTTATTCAAGTATCCTTTCATGCTATCCAGAATTTCCATATCATTTCCAATTAACAATATGTCATCCACATATAATATTAGAAATGCTACAGAGCTGCCACTCACTTTCTTGTAAATACAGGTTTCTTCAAAAGTCTGTATAAAACCATATGCTTTGATCAACTCATCAAAGCATATATTCTAACTCCGAGATGCTTGCACTAGTCCATAGATGGATCGCTGGAGCTTGCACAATTTGTTAGCACCTTTAGGATTGACAAAACCTTCTGGTTGCATCATATACAACTCTTCTTTAAGAAAACCATTAAGGAATGCAGTTTTGTTTATCCATTTGCCAGATCTCATAAAATGCGGCAATTGCTAACATGATTCAGACAGACTTAAGCATAGATACGAGTGAAGAACTCTCATCGTAGTCAACACCTTGAACTTGTTGAAAACCTTTTGCGACAATTCTAGCTTTGTAGATAGTAACACTATCAGCGTCCGTCTTCCTCTTGAAGATCCATTTAATCTCAGTGTCTCACCGATCATTGGGCAAGTCAATCAAAGTCCATACTTTGTTTTCATACATGGATCTTATCTCAGATCTCATGGCCTCAAGCCATTTTGCGGAATCTGGGCTCACCATCGCTTCTTCATAGTTTGTAGGTTTGTCATGGTCTAGTAACATAACTTCCAGAACAGGATTACCGTACCACTCTGGTGCGGATCTTACTCTGTAAGACCTACGAGGTTCTGTAGTAACTTAATCTAAAGTTTCATGATCATCATCATTAACTTCCTCACTAATTGGTGTAGTAGTCACAGGAACAGATTTCTGTGATGATCTACTTTCAAATGAGGGAGCAGGTACAGTTACCTCATCAAGTTCTACTTTCCTCCCACTCACTTCTTTCGAGAGAAATTCCTTCTCTAGAAAGGATCCGAATTTAGCAACGAAAATCTTGCCCTCAGATCTGTGATAGAAGGTGTACCCAACAGTTTCCTTTGGGTATTCTATGAAGATGCACTTCTCTGATTTGGGTTCGAGCTTATCAGGTTGAAAACCTTTTTCACATAAGCATCGCAACTCCAAACTTTAAGAAACGACAACTTGGGTTTCTTACTAAACCACAGTTCATATGGTGTCATCTCAACGGATTTAGATGGTGCCCTTTTAATGTGAATGCAACTGTCTCTAATGCATAACCCCAAAACAATAGTGGTAAATTAGTAAGAGACATCATAGATCACACCATATCCAATAAAGTGCGGTTATGACGTTCGGACACACCATAACGTTTGTGGTGTTCCAGGTGGCGTGAGCTGTGAAACTATTCCACATTGTTTTTAATTGAAAACCAAACTCGTAACTCAAATATTTGTCTCCGTGATCAGATCGCAGAAACTTTTATTTTCTTGTTACGATGATTTTTCCATTTCACTCTGAAATTCTTTGAACCTTTCAATTATTCCAGACTTTATGTTTCATCAAGTAGATATACCCATATCTGCTCAAATCATCTTGTGAAGGTCAGAAAATAACGATACTTGCCACGAGCATCAACACTCATTGGATCGCATACATCGGTATGTATTATTTCCAATAAGTCAGTAGCTTGTTCCATTGTTCCGGAGAATGGAGTTTATTCATCTTGCCCAAAAGGTACGGTTCGCAAGCATCAAATGATTCATAACCAAGTGATTCCAAAAATCCATCTTTATGGAGTTTCTTCATGCGCTTTACACCGATATGACCCAAACGGCAGTGCCACAAATAAGTTGCACTATCATTATTAACTTCGCATCTTTTGGCATCAATATTATGAATATGTGTATCACTACGATCGAGATCCAACAAACTATTTTCATTGGGTGTATGACCATCAAAGGTTTTATTCATTTGAATAGAACAACAATTATTCTCTGGTTTTAAATGAATAACCGTATTGCAATAAACATGATCAAATCATATTCATGCTCAACGCAAACACCAAATAACATTTATTTAGGTTCAACACTAATCCCGAAAGTATAGGGAGTGTGCGATGATGATCATATCAATCTTGGAACCACTTCCAACACACATCGTCACTTCACCCTCAACTAGTTTCTGTTTATTCTGTAACTCCTGTTTCGAGTTACTAATCTTAGCAACCAAACAAGTATCAAATACTCGGGGGTTACTATAAACACTAGTAAGGTACACATCAATAACATGTATATCAAATATACCCTTGTTCACTTTGCCATCCTTCTTATCCACCAAATATTCAGGGCATTTCCGCTTCCAGTGACCATTTCCTTTGCAGTGTAATCACTCAGTTTCATGCTTTGGTCCAGCTTTGGGCTTCTTCGCGGGAGTGACAACTTGTTTGCCATTCTACTTGAAGTTTCCCTTTCTTTCCCTTTGCCCTTCTCTTGAAACTAGTGGTCTTGTCAATCATCAACACTTGATGCTCTTTCTTGATTTCTACCTTCGTCGATTTCAACATCACGAAGAGCTCGGGAATCGTTTTCGTCATCCCTTGCATACTATAGTTCATCACAAAGTTCTAGTAACTTAGTGATGGTGACTAGAGAATTCTGTCAATCACTATCTTATCTGGAAGATTAACTCCCACTTGATTCAAGCGATTGAAGTACCCAGACAATCTGAGCACATGCTCACTAGTTGAGCAATTCTCCTCCATCTTTTAGCTATAGAACTTGTTGGAGACTTCATATCTCTCAACTCGGGTATTTTCTTGAAATATTAACTTCAATTCCTGGAACATCTCATATGATCCATGGCGTTCAAAACGTCTTTGAAGTCCCGATTCTAAGCCGTTAAGCATGGTGCACAAAACTATCAAGTAGTCATCATATTGAGCTAGCCAAACGTTCATAACGTCTGCATTTGCTTCTGCAATAGGTCTTTCACCTAGCGGTGCATCAAGGACATAATTCTTCTGTGCAGCAATGAGGATAAACCTCAGATCACGGATCCAATCTGCATCATTGCTACTAACATCTTTCAACACAATTTTCTCTAGGAACATATCAAAATAAACATATGAAAGCAACAACGCGAGCTATTGATCTACAACATAATTTGCAAAATACTACCAGGACTAAGTTCATGATAAATTAAAGTTAAATTAATCATATTACTTAAGAACTCCCACTTAGACAGACATCTCTCTAGTCATCTAAGTGATTACGTGATCCAAATCAACTAAACCATGTCCGATCATCACGTGATATGGAGTAGTTTTCAATGGTGAACATCACTATGTTGATCATATCTACTATGTGATTCACGCTTGACCTTTCGGTCTTCGTGTTCTGAGGCCATATCTGTATATGCTAGGCTCGTCAAGTTTAACCCGAGTATTCAGCGTGTGCAACTGTTTTGCACCCGTTGTATTTGAACGTAGAGCCTATCACACCCGATCATCACGTGGTGTCTCAGCACGAAGAACTTTCGCAACGGTGCATACTCAGGGAGAACACTTCTTGATAATTAGTGAGAGATCATCTTAAAATGCCACCGTCAAACAAAACAGAATAAGATGTAAAACAGATAAACATCATATGCAATCAAAATATGTGACATGATATGGCCATGATCATCTTGCGCCTTTGATCTCCATCTCCAAAGTACTGTCATGATCTCTATCATCACCGGCACGACACCATGATCTTCATCATCTTGATCTGTATCAATGTGTCGTCACATGGTCGTCTCGCCAACTATTGCTCTTGCAACTATTGCTATCGCATAGCGATAAAGTAAAGCAATTATTTGGCACTTGCATCTTATGCAACAAAGAGACAACCATAGGGCTTCTGCCAGTTGCCGGTAACTTCAACAAAACATGATCATCTCATACAACAACTTATATCTCATCACGTCTTGACCATATCACATCAAAACATGCCCTCCAAAAACAAGTTAGACGTCCTCTACTTTGTTGTTGCAAATTTTACGTGGCTGCTACGGGCTTAGCAAGAACCGTTCTTACCTACGCATCAAAACCACAACGATAGTTCGTCAAGTTAGTGCAGTTTTAACCTTCGCAAGGACCGGGCATAGCCACACTCAATTCAGCTATAGTGAGAGAGACAGACACCCGCCAGCCACCTTTAAGCACAAGTGCTCGTAACGGTGAAACCAGTCTCGCGTAAGCGTACGCGTAATGTCGGTCCGGGCCGCTTCATCTCACAATACCGCCGAACCAAAGTATGACATGCTGGTAAGCAGTATGACTTGTATCGCCCACAACTCACTTGTGTTCTACTCGTGCATATAACATCAACGCATAAAACCAGGCTCTGATACCACTGTTGGGGAACGTAGTAATTTCAAAAAAAATTCTACGTACACGCAAGATCATGGTGATGGCATAGCAACGAGAGGGGAGAGTGTTGTCCACATACCCTCGTAGACCGTAAGCGGAAGCATTATGACAACGTGTTTGATGTAGTCATACGTCTTCACGATCCGACCGATCCAAGTACCGAACGTACGGCACCTCCAAGTTCAGCACACGTTCAGCTCGATGACGATCCCCAGGCTTCGATCCAGCAAAGCTTCGGGGATGAGTCTGTCAGCACGACGGCGTGGTGACGATGATGATGCTCTACCGGCGTAGGGCTTCGCCTAAACTCCGCGACGATATGACCGAGGTGGAATATGGTGGAAGGGGGCACCGCACACGGCTAAGGAACGATCCGTAGATCAACTTGTGTGTCTATGGGGTGCCCCCCACCCCCGTATATAAAGGAGCCAGGGGGGAGGAGGCGGCCGGCCAAGGAGGGCGCGCCAAGGGGGGAGTCCTACTCCCACCGGGAGTAGGACTCCCTTCTTTCCTAGTTGGAATAGGAGAAGGGGGGAAAGAGGAGGAAGAGGGGAAGGAAAGGGGGGCGCCGCCCCCCTTCCCTTGTCCTATTCAGACTAGGAAGGGGAGGGGCGCGCGGTCCCCTCCTGCCTCCTTCCCTCTTCTCGCTCGAGGCCCATGTAGGCCCAATAACCCCACGGGGGGTTCCGGTAACCTCCCGGTACTCCGGTAAAATGCCGATTTCACCCGGAACGATTCCGATGTCCAAATATAGGCTTCCAATATATCGATCTTTATGTCTCGACCATTTCGAGACTCCTCGTTACGTCCGTGATCACATCCGGGACTCTGAACAAACTTCGGTACATCAAAACTTATAAACTCATAATAAAACTGTCATCATAACGTTAAGCGTGCGGACCCTACAGGTTCGAGAACTATGTAGACATGACCTAGAACTATTCTCGGTCAATAACCAATAGCGGAACCTGGATGCCCATATTGGTTCCTACATATTCTACGAAGATCTTTATCGGTCAAACCGCATAACAACATACGTTCTTCCCTTTGTCATCGGTATGTTACTTGCCCGAGATTTGATCGTCGGTATCCAATACCTAGTTCAATCTCATTACCAGCAAGTCTCTTTACTCGTTCCGTAATGCATCATCCCGTAACCAACTCATTTGGTCACATTGCTTGCAAGGCTTATAATGATGTGCATTACCGAGAGGGCCCAGAGATACCTCTCCGACAATCGGAGTGACAAAACCTAATCTCGAAATACGCCAACTCAACATGTACCTTCGGAGACACCTGTAGTACTCCTTTATAATCACCTAGTTACGTTGTGACGTTTGGTAGTACCCAAAGTGTTCCTCCGGTAAACGGGAGTTGCATAATTCTCATAGTTACAGGAACATGTATAAGTCATGAAGAATGCAATAGCAACATACTAAATGATCAAGTGCTAGGCTAACGGAATGGGTCATGTCAATCACATTATTCTCCTAATGATGTGATCCCATTAATCAAATGACAACACATGTCTATGCTTAGGAAACATAAACATCTCTGATTAATGAGCTAGTCAAGTAGAGGCATACTAGTGACTATATGTTTGTCTATGTATTCACACATGTATCATGTTTCCGGTTAATACAATTCTAGCATGAATAATAAACATTTATCATTGAAATAAGGAAATAAATAATAACTTTATTATTGCCTCTAGGGCATATTTCCTTCAGAACTAACCTTGGGTTTTGTCTATGATGACTTCAGAACAAAAGGGAAACAGAGAGTTTTCATTGCAATCTCGGTGGGACCGATCGCTCACTTCGGTTAGACCGAAACGTTACGAAGGGAAACAGAGAGATTACAATCCCATCTCGGTGAAACCGAGATCCCTATCGGTAGGACCGATTTGCCTAGGGTTTGTGGCAGTGGCTATGACATTAGAACTCGGTGGCGCCGGATAGGAAGAATCGGTGTGACCGATTTTGCCTTTAGGTTTAGGTCATTTGTGGATGTGAGAAAGTAGTTAAGGGTTTTCGGAGCATATCACCAAGCACATGTAGCAAGAGTATCATTAAGCAACACCTCATCCCTCCTTGATAGTATCGGCTTTTCCTATAGACTCAGTGTGATCTTCGATCATGAAAATGTAAAATGAAGAGTCTTGAGCTTTTGAGCTTGAGCCAATCCTTTGTCATTAGTAGCTTGAGCCATTCATTAAGCTTTCCTGAAATAATAGTCTTGGAATAGCATTAGCTCAATGAGCTATATGTTGTTATGAATTACCAAAACCACCTAGGGATAGTTGCACTTTCAACTTCACTTAGATCTTTTAGAGCATGGTGGTAGATTTGTTTTAAAGAAACTATTGATCTCTCATGCTTCACTTAGATTATTTTGAGAGTCGTTAATAGCATGGTAATTCTATTAATGTTAAAATACTTGGTATTCAAGATATGTGAAACTTTCCTTTGAGTGCGTTGAATACTAAGATAAGTTTGATGCTTGATAATTGTTTTGTGATATGAAGATGGTAATATTAGAGTCATGCTAGTTGAGTAGTTGTGAATTTAAAGAATACTTGTGTTGAAGTTTGTGATTCCCGTAGCATGCACGTATGGTGAACCGTTATGTGATGAACTCGGAGCATGATTTATTTATTGATTGTCTTCCTTATGAGTGGCGGTCGGGGATGAGCGATGGTATTTTCCTACAAATCTATCAACGTAGGAGCATGCGCGTAATACTTTGCTTTGATAACTTCTAGATTTTTGCAATAAGTATATGAGTTCTTTATGACTAATGTTGAGTCCATGGATTATACGCACTCTTTATCATCCTTCCACCTTTGCTAGCCTCTCTAATACCATGCACTTTTCGCTGGTATCATACACCCACCATATACCTTCCTCAAAACAGCCACCATACCTACCTATCATGGCATTTCCATAGCCATTCCCAGATATATTGCCATGCAACTTTCCACCGTTCTGTTTATTATGGCACGCTCCATCATTGTCATATTGCTAGCATGATCATGTAGTTGACATCGTATTTGTGGCAAAGCCACCGTTCATAATTCTTTCATACATGTCACTCATGATTCTTTGCATATCCCGGTACACCGCCGGAGGCATTCATATAGAGTCATACTTTGTTCTAAGTATCGAGTTGTAATTATTGAGTTGTAAGGAAAATAAAAGTGTGATGATCATCATTATTAGAGCATTGTCCCAAGTGAGGAAAGGATGATGGAGACTATGATTCCCCCATAAGTCGGGATGATACTCCGGACGACAAATAAAAAAAATAAAAAAATGAGAGAAAAAGAGAGAATGGACAATGCTACTATCCTTTTACCACACTTGTGCTTCAAAGTAGTACCAAGATCTTCATGATAGAGAGTCTCTCATTTTGTCACTTTCATATACTAGTGGGAATTTTTCATTATAGAACTTGGATTGTATATTCCAATGATGGGCTTCCTCAAAATGCCCTAGGTCTTCGTGAGCAAGCAAGTTGGATGCACACCCACTTAGTTCTTTTGTAGAGCTTTCATATAATTATAGCTCTAGTGCATCCGTTGCATGGCAATCCCTACTCACTCACATTGATATCTATTGATGGGCATCTCCATAGCCCTTTGATACGCCTAGTTGATGTGAGACTATCTTCCCTCCTTTTTGTCTTCTCCACAACCACCATTCTATTCCACATAGTGCTATATCCATGGCTCACGCTCATGTATTGCGTGAAGATTGAAAAAGTTTTGAGAATGTCATAAGTATGAAACAATTGCTTGGCTTGTCATCGGGGTTGTGCATGATTTAAATATTTTATGTGGGGAAGATGGAGCATAGCCAGACTATATGATTTTGTAGGGATAACTTTCTTTGGCCATGTTATTTTGAGAAGACATAATTGCTTAGTTAGTATGCTTGAAGTATTATTATTTTTATGTCAATATGAACATTTGTCTTGAATCTTTTGGTTCTTAATATTCATATCACAATTAAGAGGATTTACATTGAAATTATGCCAAAGTATCACTCCGCATCAAAAATTCTTTTTTATCATTTACCTAATCAAGGACGAGCAGGAATTAAGCTTGGGGATGCTTGATACGTCTCCAACGTATCTATATTTTTGATTGCTCCATGCTACTTTATCTATTGTTTTAGGAAATATTGGGATTTATTATCCACTTTTATATTATTTTTGGGACTAACCTATTAACCGGAGGCCTAGCCCAGATTTGCTGTTTTATGCCTATTTCAGTGTTTCAAGGAAAAGGAATATCAGACGGAGTCAAAACGGAACGAAATCAACTGGAGAAGTTATTTTTGGAAGGAAAGCAACCTGATAGACTTGGAGTGCATGTTAGGGATGCCCACGAGGGTGGGGGCGCGCCCACCCCCGCTGGGCGCGCCCCCTGCCTCGTGAGCACCCCGGAGGTCCACCGACGTACCCCTTGCACCCATATATACCTACGTACCCTAAAACTTCCAGAACAAAAGATAGATCGGGAGTTCCGCCGCCGCAAGCCTCTGTAGCCCCCAAAAATCTCTCGGGAGCCTGTTCCGGCACCCTGTCGGAGGGGGATCCCATCACCGGTGGCCATCTTCATCATCCCGGTGCTATCCATGACTAGAAGGGAGTAGTTCACCCTCGGGGCTGAGGGTATGTACCAGTAGTTATGTGTTTGATCTCTCTCTCTCGTGTTCTCTCTCGTGTTCCATCTATGGCACAATCTTGATGTATCCCGAGCTTTGCTATTGTAGTTGGATCTTATAATGTTTCTCCCCCTCTACTCTCTTGTGATGAATTGAGTTTCCCCTTTGAAGTTATCTTATCGAATTGAGTCTTTCATGAGAACACTTGATGTATGTCTTGCCGTGATTATCTGTGGTGACAATGGGATATCATGTGCCAGTTGATGTATGTTTTGGTGATCAACTTGCGGGTTTCATGACATTGGGAACCTATGCATAGGGGTTGGCACACGTTCTTGACTCTCCGGTAGAAACTTTGGGGCACTCTTTGAAGTGCTTTTATGTTGGTTGGATGAATCTGAGATTGTGTGATGCATATCGTATAATCATGCCCACGGATACTTGAGGTGACAACGGAGTATCTAGGTGACATTAGGGTTTTGTTTGATTTGTGTCTTAAGGTGTTATTCTAGTACGAACTCTTTTATAGATTGATCCGAAAGAATAACTTTGAGGTGGTTTCGTACCCTACCATAATCTCTACGTTTGTTCTCCGCTATTAGTGGCTTTGGAGTGACTCTTTGTTGCATGTTGGGGGCCTATTATATGATCTATCTATGTTATTATTGTTGAGAGAACTTGCACTAGTGAAAGTATGAACCCTAGGCCTTGTTTCCTATCATTGCAATACCGTTTACGCTCACTTTTACCACTTGTTACCTTGCTATTTTTATATTTTCAGTTTACAAAAACCTATATCTACCAGCCATATTGCACTTGTATCACCATCTCTTCGCCGAACTAGTGCACCTATACAATTTACCATTGTATTGGGTGTGTTGGGGACACAAGAGACTCTTTGTTATTTGGTTGCAGGGTTGTTTGAGAGAGACCATCTTCATCCTACGCCTCCTAAGGATTGATAAACCTTAGGTCATCCACTTGAGGGAAATTTGCTACTGTCCTACAAACCCATCCACGAGGACTCAGTAATCCCATTACCATGGGTATCAAGACTAGCAAAGCTTAATGGGTAAGGAAGGGGTAAAGTGGTGAGGTTACAGCAGCGACTAAGCATATATGGTGGCTAACATACGCAAATAAGAGCGAGAAGAGAGGAAACGGAACGGTCATGAAGCTAGCAATGATCAAGAGGTGATCCTGAACTCCTACTTATGTCAAACATAACCCAAAACCGTGTTCACTTCCCGGACTCCGCCGAAAAGAGACCATCACGGCTACACACGCGGTTGATGCGTTTTAGTTCGAATCTGGTGTCAAGTTCTCTACAATCGGATATTAACAAATTCCCATCTGCCACGTAACCGCGGGCACGGCTTTTGAAAGTTCAAACCCTGCAGGGGTGTCCCAACTTAGCCCATGATAAGCTCTCACGATCAATGAAGGATATTCCTTCTCCTGGGAAGACCTGATCAGTCTCGGGATCCCGGTTACAAGACATTTCGACAATGGTAAAACAAGACCAGCAAAACCGCCCGATGTGCCGACAATCCCGATAGGAGATGCACATATCTCGTTCTCAGGGCAACACCAGATAAGTCAAGCTACAAGTAAAACCAGCCCTCAAGTTTCCCCGAGGTGGCCCCGCAGGTTTCTCGGTTCGGACCAGCACTTAGAGAAGCACTAGCCCGGGGGGCTAAAATAAAGATGACCCTCGGGAGTGCGACTCCTAAGGGAAAAGTATAGGTGGTGGTGAGGCAAATGGTAAAACCAAGGTTGGGCCTTGCTGGAGGAGTTTTATTCAAATCGAACTGTCAAGGGGGTCCCATAAATCACCCAACCGTGTAAGGAACGCAAAATCAAGGAACATAACACCGGTATGACGGAAACTAGGGCGGCAAGAGTGGAACAAAACACCAGGCATTAGGCTGAGCCTTCCACCCTTTACCAAGTATATAGATGCATTAATTAAATAAGAGATATTATGATATCCCAACATAATCCTGTCCACCATGGAGCAATCTTCAACTTCACCTGCAACTAACAACGCTACAAGAGGGGCTGAGCAAAAGCAGTAACATAGCCAAGCAACGGTTTGCTAGGAAGGGTGAAAAAGGTTAGAGGCTGACATGGCAATCTGGGAGGCTTGATAGACAAGAGATAGGTAGCACAACATAGCGATAGAACGAAGCAACTAGCATAGCAATGATAGTAGTGAGATCCAGAGTAACGATCATCTTACCTAAAATCTCGCTCGGAAGAAGAACGAGTACATGAAGAAGATGAAGCCACGAAGATGAACCAAGCGTAGACGAACGAATCCTCGCGATCACAACGAAACGAGAACTATCAAGAAGAAGCACACAACATGGTAAACACACCACACATATACATGACATGATGCTTAACCAAGTATGATGCAAGACAAGACTACATGAAGCTACTCATGGCAAGAGATGATGCATACAAGAACAACACATCAAAGCAAGGTTAAATGAGGCCGGAAACAACAAACAACAATTCCGGAAAATCCTCATATGCAATTTATGAATTTGCTACTATTCTGCCCTATAAACAATTTTAGAGTTGTTAAACATGCAAAGTGATGCCACCATGTTAATCTATGCATTTTCCACCCTATTTACATATAAAGTTTATCTCATTCGGAGCTACGGTTATTAAGTTATGAAATAAATCATTTTAACATGACATTTGAGCAAATTTAAACAAACAACAGTTTAAACATTTTTAACATGGATGAAAGAAGTATATTATGAAACTAGGCAAAATTTTAAGCAAGTTACATATATAAAACATTTTGATATGATGCACGGTTGATGAGTTATTAAATGCATGAACTCTAGGGACTTTTATGGAAAACGGCGTTCTCTGGATAATGTCTAAATTCGCAGCAACATGAAAAAAACAACACTAGGCTGAAACTGTTGGGTGCTGGGCTGGGGTTCTCACCATGCGCCAAAGACCTGTGGGTGGAGGAGGCAGGCCGGGCGAGGGGACGCTAACGGGGCTGGATCTGGAGGCATCGACGCGGTCAACCGGCCTCGCTGGTGCGCTCGTTCAGTTGCTCGAAGCAGAGGATGGAGCGGTCAACATGAGAGAAACTGGAAGCATGCGAGGCAGCGCTGCTTGGTCTCCGGTGGAGGCGCGGCGACCTGGAGCCAGGAACGAGGCCGGGGTGCAGGGACTCGCCGGATCTGGCAGAGGCGGCCACGAACGGAGCAGGGGAGGTCGATGCGGTCACGTGCGGGCGAGCGGGAAGCAGAGGAGGTTTGAGCGTTACCCTGACGCAGAGGATGGCGGCGCTGTTTTGCTGGGTTTCGGGTGCGAGGAATGAAGGCGGGCGCGCGTGATGGCCGTGCACTGTGGTGGCACTGGAGGTGGCCGAAGGAAGTGGATCCCGGCGGCGAGGTCCTCGGGGCCCATAGGAGCTCTTGGCGCGAATCCATGGCGTTCGACGACTGTGTCCGGTTCCTGAGATAAGAAGCAGAGGAGGGGAGTTGAGAGACGAGGAAAAGGAGAAAACAGGAGGAAGAGGAGGGCCGGCGGTGCTCATCTGCTGCTGTTGCTTGGGTGGCCGACGACCATCGCGCTAGGTGGGGCATGGAGGAGCTCCTCTCCTCCGGATCGAACAGGGGAGAGAAGGCAGCGGGGCGCTGGTTGCTTGAGAAGGAGGTGGCCATGGATCGAGAGGGGGATGTGGTTGGCCCGGTGGATTTTTGGATCGGGGTGGATCCCGAGGAAGATGGGGGCTGGTCGGGGAAGGATCCCGTGGGAGTGGGTGGCGGCGCAAGGAGGGGAATGGATGGGACAAGCCCCTAGGATCTAGGGATAGGCGTCTATTTATATAGTAAGGGAATTCAGGTAGGGGTTAATTGGGTCCCTCCGATTCAAATCGAATGGCCGAGAATAAATAGGTTAGGGGAGTCAAGGAAGAAACCAAAGATATTTCAGAGATGTTTGGGGATGATCCGGATCCAACGGTAACGAAAATCCGGTTCGAGTTCGGGGATGTTTCGGACACGGGCGAGGGGTCGATGCACTGTGCAAAGAGGGGTTAGGCGAACGAGGTCAAGTGTGTGGTTCGACCGAGAATGGCCAAGGAAGACAAACGGTCTGACGACATGCCATGTAGACAAGGAGAAGCGGCAACTACGAACGACTACCAGTTTTATGAAAACATGCGGATGCAATGCGAATGATGGCATGATGAATGCAACAAGCAAATAAAACACACAACAACAACGAAATAACTGGAAGGCTTCTGAAGCGTCGGTCTTGGGGCGTTACACCCGGCCCCGCCGCCAATCAACATCTTTGTGACTTTGAGATTGCGGATGGTTGGTGAGACCAACAACGGCAAGCACCCTACAAAGGTGGTGTGGTCAAGGTGGTCCTCTTCATTAAAGATGATGGGCGTGCGTGGCCACTTGAGCGGCTTCCGAGAATCTGCCATTGGCTCCACGGCATTGACCTTACGCGCCCACTTTTTAAGTTGGTGGTGAGAGGATTGCAGAGATGCACCCCCGTCAATGCACAGGGCGTCAGTGGCCTTATGGAATTCCTGCTTGCTGGTTTCCTCTTCACACTACAAAAAAAATACACTTTCGTGATGATACGTGTTTGTCACAGTAGGTCGCGTTTTTTCTCATGCATGTACATCCATGACGATTTTATGATAGAATCAAGATAGGCATACATGTGCTGTCGTAGAAGTGTTCCATGGCATTACCAAAATTATCATCAGGGAAGTTCCCACTTCCATGACGATAAATCGCGCGTCACAGAAGTGCTTTCGTCAAGGGTGACCAACACGTGGCATCCACCGTAACGGAACGCCATTAAGCTTATCAGGTCGGGTTTTGGATCCAATAACCCATTAACAGCCCGGACCAATGGGAAATTTCCACATGTAAAATTTGGATTGGCTGGAAGGAACACCTGTCAGCTCGTCAATGGGCCAGATGTCGCCCGTCCATTGGAGGAGACATGCCTATGATACGTCGACACGTGGCTGGGCCCAATAGAGGCCCATATAGGTAAAAAAGGTCGGCCCAGTCAAAGGCACATAGTACTTAATCAGGTACTAGTGGGCCAGCCCAATAACGGCCTGCTTAATAAAGGCCCATTTACGGCCTGAAGCCAGATCTGGCCCGTTAATTGTTCGCCTAATATTTGGGCCCATTTATGGCCCGAAGCCAGATCTAGCCCATTAATTGTTCGCCGAATATTTGGGCCCAACTACAGCCCAGTGACTTTCGGCATGTTAGAGGCCCGATGTAGACATGGGCTCATTTCAGCCCGGTGTGACTTTCGGCATGTGAATGGCTCATGCTGCCCATGGGCCATATATGGCCGACGGGACATCTGGCCCACTAACGGCCCGTGCTAAAGGTGGCAACAGTTAAGCCCAACGTGACTTTGGGCATGTTAAAGGCCTGTTAGGTAATTCGGCCCGTTGATGCCTGTACTAAGCTTTCAACCTCTTAAAGGCCCATGATATCAGTGGGCCAACTAAGGCCCGAGATATGTTTCGGCCTGGTAACGGCCCGTGAGCTAACTAGGCCCAAAAAGGCCTGGTCTAAATTTCAGCCTGCTGAAGGCTCGTCGATGACTAGTGAAAATTGAGGCCCAACATGCATTTCGGCCTGCTAAAGGCCCATGGTTTCATCTGGGTCGTAACAGGCCAGTACAATATTCATCATGTTAATGGTCTAACGCTACCTGGGCCAAACTAAGCGCTGGGTCGAGAAAAGTCCCAACTAAAATATAGGTCGGTGTAAGTTGTGGGCCTGGCGCAATGTGTGAAGGCCCCGATCATTCGGGCCCAGCCGGCCCAATTGTGGCCCGCTAAAAACTAGGCCCGTTAGAGTCGAATGTTTCGGCCCGGTCGACTACATCTATTTTTTTTCAAATAGCGAATGATGGTAGTAACTAGTAGGAATTAAGAACAAACCTACTCTATACAATAAAGAAATTACGGCATAGTAACTAAGAATAAACCTACACTATACAATAAAGGATTTAAGGTATATTACATCCACTAGGCATCGAAGTTCGCCACCAGTGATCATAAAGTGCAACGAAGAAGCAGATCACAAAAACTAGGCATCATTGCAGCGTAACAAAATAATACTGAACCGAGACCACTTCCAAGACAGTTCAAGAAAGGTTAGCCTTGCGGAGGAACTGCTGGGCAAGCTGCTGAGCAAGGATGTGAGACCGGCCTAGCATGACGGCCATAGCTTCCAGGTGTAGCTATTTAGCGATGAAGTTCTCATTGGTGTTCTCCGCTATCTTTCTTAGAGATAGGACTTCAAGTCGAAGTTGATTTACAAAATGCCTTTCTGCTAGAACTTGGGACTCAAGAAGTCGAACTGATTCAGACAACGAATTCTGTGAGCTTGTCTGACTGCTAGTCTCAAGTAACTTGAACACTGCATAAAGACAAGACTTTGGGGTTGTCTCGCTATCTTCAAGATGTTTTGCCTTCTTTGCTGCAATATATGTTGGGTTTGTCTCACAGCCTTCAGCAGACTTGTGCATGCCATCAGGCATATCACCCTGAAACAAAACAGTGAGATGGCAGGTTTTGCACGTGTATAAACAAAGATGATAACTGTGCTGTCAATTCCATCCAATTTCAAATTAGAAAATAAAGAGTAAGTTCAAAATATCAATAGCATAATTTGGCATTGTTCATAATGCGGGGAGCTTCACCACACTACTGGATTACCATGTCAACATAACAAGCATAGATGAAGGGCAAAGAAAATCATTGTATCTATTTTGGTTAATGTGCATGGCATGTTGTTCATATCATCAGCCACATCAGTAAGATAAAACAGGAGATGACAAGGTGCAAACGTGGGCTGCTTCACCACACACTGGATTATAGATCCACAAAAACAAGCATACATATAGGGAGTATTAAGTAATGTGCATGGTATGAATAAGGAATTTGGTTTTACAAGTAAAACTTAGAACTTACGGTTCTTGCGAACATGCATTTTGGTAGAAACAGCAAACTAAACAGCAGTAAACGATAGGGAGTATGAGCAAATTAAACAGCAGTTGAGGATAAAGGCTTTAGAAGGACTGACTTACATTAACAGTTAACACCGGCTTTATAATGCCCTTCTCCATGTCAAGGGAAGGATAACTCAAGAATTTCAGCACAGAATCTTCTTCATAAGCATTGCCTGTACTCTACATTTTGTAGAGAGTAATTATAGATATGATAATACTGGAAGGGATAGAGGATAATGAAGATAAGATGCAGATTGATGCTACATAATCAACTACCAATCCCTGGAAGTACAAGCATTACAGGACAAAATGTACTGACAAGAGCAATGGGCTACACTTCTGCACTGGCATTGTCTGTGTATTCTACTTGTTGGTAAGATTAAATATAGATCTGATCTTTTTTAGTAAATGGTGGGCGAGGGAGATAAGATGCAGAATGCTACACAATGAACCAATCCCTCTTCCCATAATACAAGAGTGTTTTGAACACTGGTGTACTGTACAAAACGTTCTTATATTATGGGACGGAGGGAGTAGCTGTTAATGTAAGTACAGTGATAGACCACGTTCAGTCCTTACAAGAGGACTGCAGAGCTAAACCTCTTCAAAAGCATTGGGTTGATTCTAAATTTATGTAAGAGTCCATACGGATCTTATAATGTCCACCAAATGGACGATTACGAGGCTAACATGTGCAGTGATGCTACATAATCAAACAGCTATGAAAGTAAGTATGGTCATACAGGGCAAGAGGTACTCACAAGAGCAATGCAGTGTGCAGTATAGTTGCGAGATTCTGTGGTCCCTTGAGAATGAATGTTCTTCTGCTAACAGTTTTCGTACAAGTGAGACATTAAGGCAAATGCAGAAATGTAGTTCAAATTGTGATGTGATATCATAGACAGTACCTTACGCTGCAGCCGAGACCAATGTGTAACAAGATTATTCCAGTCACCGTCGGATAAATGTAGCACCGGAGACTTTACAGAAATTTCGTTCAGAGGCTTGCCATCGAAGTGCGCTTGCCTCAGGTAGGAACGATACTTCATCAACGAGTGCTTGAAAAGCGCAACCAACCCTTGCTCGTCTTCACAATCCAGTTTGCTCCTCGCCTATTTAAAAGAATGAAATCTTGTGTCTTCTGTCAGCAGAAACATATGCAGTAATGACCATGAATAACATTAGTACATTACTTACGCGTAAGTTGCGGAGGAAGACTGGAAATTGTTCTGTGTCTGCGGTATAATCTTTCCATGAAGGAAAGATGCGCACAAAGTTCCTGACAACAACATAAGCTTCGTCTTCTAAACTGGGAAGAAATGGAACAGGGGTCCTATTTGCTGCAATTGGGGCTCTCTCTGGTTCGAAAAGGGATTTGGCAACTGGATTTGGTGTACTCTTTGCTGGAATGGGGGTTTTGCGTCGTAGAGCTGGTGCTATGTCAACTGGCATAATCATACTGTTTGCTGCAGTTGGGGTCTGCTGAGTTGGGGCATCAGAAATGACCAGTGTAGTAGGGCTAGAGTCTGCTAGAGTTGGGGTGTTTTGTGGGTCAGGTGATATTGCAACTACACCTAATGGGCTATTTGATTTATCAGGTGCCACTACCTTTTCCAAATACTTTGCTTGTGCTCCTCCATGATCAGCAATCGCCCTCTTCCTTTTGAACGTCTGATACACAAGAACAACATTTGAATGGATAAATATGGTATGATGACAGATGGAATATGTACTGAAAATGGATAGGCAGGGCGTATTCACATACACGATGTGTAAACTAAGCTAATGGCAGTTCAACAAAGTAGAAGCAATGCAAAGCATCAGTTGCAAGATATGTGCGACCAATGTAACCTTGGAAAGTTAGAGCAAGCACCTTGATGGGTGAATAAGATAGGGCATCTTCCTCTGACTCCTCCACTAGGGAGCTACATTGACTTAGGTCTCCCTCTAGCTCAGAATCACTGTTAGGATCATATTCTGAGCATGAATCTGTAGGTGGAGAGCGTTTGCATTGCATTGCATCCAGACTTGATTTCAGTCCCTTAATGCCAAGTTTGACAGCCATGGCATTGTTCTGCTTTATTCTTTTCATGCGCGCAAGCTCATAATCATTATGATGCTGTTCAGAATCTGAGATTCATGAAAACATAAAAAGTAGTCAGATTATCTATGGAATGCATTGCGGATTCAACTCGAAGAGTGTCTCCCTATAAACCCCTGCATATGCAAAGTTCACCCCCCAACCGTGCTGACCAGACCACACACAGAAATACAAACCCCTTATGTCTCTATAACAGGCAGACACACATTTCAAAACTGAAGTAGGAACATTAGAATCATATGAAATTCGTATTTGAACAAATAAACTAAGGAATTATGAGTGGCATAATGTTTAGCTTCAAGGGTGGAGTGTTGGTAGTGCGACACAAAGCAAGTAGGCAGATTGTATTCCATGTAAAAGATCGAAACCTATGTAAAAGCTGGAAATGACACTTTCTTTCTATACAATGCAGTGTTCGTTGCCCACACATGATGGAAGAGATCACATAGAGAAATACTATTCACTCATGTCTACGGTTCCAGTATTTAGAAACAGGGTGGTCCACCCTAAAAGAATATTGACAACAAATATGACAAGGCAAGCATAGATGTAGTGAATCAATCATTTACTTGTGAGCTTACTAGGACAAGTATGCAGAATTGTAACTGCAGTAAGAGACCGTCCAAAATCTGAATGAAGAAGTTTGTCTAGCACTTATTGTTTGCAACTAATCGACGTGAATAATTGGATATTATATCGAATGAGTAAGAAAGACAAGTAAAATTGTCAACAAACCTGGCTTGCAGTAGTAATCTGGGTCAATGTCACTACGACCAACAATCCAAAATGACTAGTGTCTGTTCCGAGGGCCGGAATTTTGAAAACCCTGTGAACTTTAGAGGTACTAAAGATTACCGAAATACATCTGAACCATTAAGTGTAGGTAGCACTGAGCACACAACAAACCCTAATGACAGTCCTGCCTAATGAGTAATGAATCAATTAGAAAATGGGTGATGAGGAGTGGCTGCTGAGTGTTGAGGACGTATCTCAGGATAAATCGGGTTGGCTTGGTGGGTGCTGCACGCCTGAGCCCTGAACGGACTGGGAAGGTAGGCACGGCGGCGCGCCCGGGCAGCGGTGACGCTGTTGGGCGAGCGGCTCCTGACCTCCTGTTAGTCCGGCGTCTCCTCCTAGAGTCATGCCGTCCGGGGACGGCAAGTCGCCGGCGAGGCAGGCGGCTGGGGGCGAGTAGAGATCGGAAGCGCGCAGCAGAACAGAGGGGAATCGGGGCCTGGGACGACCCAAAATCCCAGGGTGGGCCGGCCCACCGTGGGCACCCTGTAGAGATACACACCCGAGCGGCGAACATGCATTTTCGAAACTAATTTAGGAACATTTAGCTGACCAATTAAACGACTCTGTTTTAATAATATCAGATTCGTATTTGAACAACTAAGCTTGTTTAGCTTGATGGGTGGAGCAGTGTTATTATGACACGAAGCACGTATTCTGATCGTATAGTGATCATAAAAGGGGGAAACTCTAAGCATATTTTTTTAGCAAAAGAGGGTTTCCCCTCCGATTTCTATTAAAGAAACCACCACGGAACCAACATGATCAATTAAACCCTAAGCATGATCAATTAAACCGTATTATGACTGTGCCATGGCAGATTTGAAGCTGCAAACCGGAGAAATGATATTTAGCATCCATTGTTTGCTTCGAACTAAGAACTAAATTCTAAGAGCTGAAAAGAAAGTAGAGTAACCAAGTTAAGATCTATTTTCTGGTTGAGATCAAAAAGTTGAGGAGATATGAAGTACCACCTCTCTTGCGGCGCCGTGTAGGCATCGGGGGTGCGATGGCTGTCGGTGGCGTTGAAGCAGATCTGCGACGGTAGACGGGTGCATCGGGGGATAAGTCCCGTTGCAGTGGAAGAGAAGGTCGTGTGAGCGGCCCCGGCAAAGAGGACGACGGCGCCGATGAAGCGAGAGGACGCGATGCAAGGCTATTGGTCCGTCGCCGTGGATGAGAAACGTCCATCTCTAGCAGTGGACGACGCGGTATTGGTAGGCGCTCCGGCATGGTGGAGGACGGTGGCGATGGATGTGGTGGAGGACGGCGGCGATGGATGGGTGGAGGACGGCGGCGATGGATGGGGTGGCGGACGGAGGCTGGTGTGGGGATGGTGTTCTAGCGCGGACGGTGTATGAATGGGAAAATGGAGGGAGAGGTATGGGGAACCATGTTTTTGGGACGCGCCTGTCTGAAATATGGGAAAGTTACGAACTTAGCCCCCGTTTAAAATTTGGACGTCTCGTCGGTTGGGGATAGGACGGTAATCTCGCATCTCGCCAATATTTGCCCAGAGCGATTTCGGGCGAGGAGAGGGTGGTTGGCGCCCATGGTTGGCGCCCACGGTGTATGAACGGGGCTGACAGGTAGGGCGGTTGTGTCACGTCTGAGTGAAGTTACAAACCTGCCCCTATTGAAAATATTTGCCTACATCGATTTCGGCCGAGTCGAGTTTGTTTTGCCGCCCACCGTGTATGAATGGGGAATGGAGGGAGAAACAGAGGTCTTTCGGACGAGCTTGAATCAAATGTGTTTTGCCGCCCATGTTTGGCGCCCACCGTGTCGGAATGGGCTCAGAGGCGGTCGTGTCACGTCTAATTGAAGTTACTAACCTACCCCTATTTAGAGCAGTGGAAATCGGGCCGATGGATTGTCCGTGTAATGGGTAGACAGTAATTTCCATCTCCCAAACACTTGGCTTCGGGCAGCCGACGTGGGAGTGGACATTTTGCCGCTTCTTTCGAATTTTGGGACAATAAGCATCCACGTTTACCCTGGCAACTAAATTCGAATCCATTTTGTATTCCTATATGAATCTTTATAAATCATTCTATGTGTTTTTATATATCTTCAAAAGGACGACAAAGATGTATTCCACTGTCATATATGAATATGGTTTACAAATGCCGATACTCAAATTCAGAAGCTAGAATCCAGTTTAAGGTGAATTCGAATATTTGGAACACTTCATGTCCAACTCAAATGTCACACGCAGCATAATGTGTACTCCCATTTAGATATGTACACAAGCGATGTATCAAGATTCAAATACCGAGTCAATCAACCAAGAATGTACAGAACTAACAGACATATAAACACTTATAGAGTATATGGATCAATAATATCAACTAACATACATAAGCCAGGCCGCTGTACTTTTTTTGCTACAACAGCATCCTTTTTTTAGCCAGCATCTTGGCCCTTTCCGATGCGTGCCACTTATGGTCCATCTATACTACTATTATTGCTGAATGCACATTCAGCCCGATTGGCATATTTGTAGGTCTGGCACAGCAATCCAAATGAAATGTCTCCGAGTCTTATCAATTAATACAGACTTGTGCTCAAATAAAATTACAAACCAAAAAACAAAAAAAAACAATTATTACATGATCTCTAAAACAAATGGTTTGATTGATTACATGAACAAACAACACAAAGGTTATTCAACGATGGAAAGAACATTTCACCTATTATTTACCAAGTGGGAATTTAATTTCCTTTTTTCCTTCAGGACCTTAACAATGTGGTCGGTCTCAGCTTGCTTCGTTTTGAAATCCACCAAATATTTAATGGTTGTCTTGAGTACTGCTTGTGATTGTGTTGTTTGCTTCCTCAACATGTCAACTTCATCTCTAAGTGCAGAAGCAGAATCTCTTTCTACCACTAGTTTAGCCTCTAGAGCATCAGCAGTTGGCAATTCATAATGCACGATTGGGCCGGTGCCACTGCTGTGGGATGATGCAACGTCCATGGGGACCTCGCTCTTTGATCTTGGGCTAACCTGTTTTGCCATTAAAGTTCCGATTGGATTCAGAAAAGTTGAAGTTAGCAAAACATCTCAACTGGGAGTTATAACAGCAAACCAGTTAAACAAACAAGGAATTAAAGAGTTTCAATTGGATGCTGAAAAGTAGTTATTAACATCATTGTAACCCGCTGTTGCAGCAGCAAAGCAGTTAAACAAACAAGTAGCTATTTAAGTTAAGGCAAACAGGTAATTCTTAACAGTAAGTATCAAACACATAGATAGGCGCAGTCTACAATAGGATTAACAGGCTGTGGCATTATGTAATCAGTAGCAAACTAAATTAAGCCAAGCAACGTAATTGAACAATTTTGCAATAAGTGGCTAACTAAAATTCCGAGAAGCAGGTAACTGAACTTACGCTAGTTCTTTGTACAGGCACACTGCAACTTCTTTTTCGCTTACAAGGTTGTACGAAGGAGTCCATGGCATCAATTGCTTGGATACGCAGTCCCAATACTTCTTTCTTCCCACACTGCATTGGTAAGTCGAATGGTTAATCTGGTAAGATGGTGCGTCCTTGATATGTTATATGAGGACGTGTAGTCAGACTAGTTGTAGCCACACACATCACACTGGCTTTTACTGTATATTTCATGCGATTACTTTTGGCATATCGAGATCTAAGCAATCTACAATAGGATGAAAAGACTGGCATCCTTCACATTATTGGCGAACTCAGTTCATAGAAACAAGCAATTCAACCATTCTGTGGGTAAATCAAAAGCGCCACTGGAATATTTTTCACTACCCAATCATACACGCAAAAAGGGGCGACGCCACCATAGGGGCTGGTATGGGCGGCCGCCTCAGGTGGCTGGAAAGTGTGCACCTAGTTTGAGTCGTCCAGGTTGGCCCAGGCTAGTTTTGTTCGTCCCAACGCACGAGCAGGCAATGTAAAAAATGAAGAAAAATGTTTCAATTTGGATGGGCCAATAACATAAGTGCAAGGCAGGCCCTATAGCAGGCTCGCGGCCCAAACGAGCGCCTCCCATATCGATCGACAGCAGGAAAAATCCCAATTCATTCGCTCCAGCCTCCAGTCTGGTTCGCTCCTAACCTAGCCGCCGCTGGACAGACCGACACAGCACTTCCTCGCGCCCTCGTTGGAGGGCGGTCGCCGGGCTTCAAGCGAACGGAAGGACAAGAAGATGAAGATCCAACCCTGGGTGTAGCCTGCGTGGGAGGCAGCGGCGGCAGCACGGGCATGGCATCGAGCTTGCGCAAACGGACAGTCGCAGCTTGCAAGAGTAGCATGCGCAACGAGCAGGTACATCACATCCCTGATTATATCTAATTCAACTCTTCAATTTCTGGCCAATAGTTAAACCTGACGGTGTTGTAAAACTGCTTGTATGTAGGGAATCTATGAGAAAATGAACCCAATTTCTACTTATTTTATAACTCGCCCAATCAATACTGAACTGACTGAATCTGATGTATCTAATCAAGTTTCCGGTGCAAACATACAAGCTCATGTTGTTCTTGAGCCTGAAGTGTCTAATGAACAGACTGCTAATGAAGGATTTGATGCAAACATTTTACATGCTCCTGGTGATGAACATATAGTGTCTAATGAGGGATCTAATGCAAGCATTTTGCAAGCTCATTGAAGGATTTAGTGTCTAATGATGATCTGCTATGTTGAGAGAGACAAAGATTTGCAGGCATTGATGACAAGCAAATTATAGTGCATTTTCATAGCTTGAGGAAACGTCGAGGCCATCTACCAGAAAGTCCCCGTATCATGACAACATAGCATAAATACTTTTCTAATCTGTTGTTTGAAACTATTGGCATACTTGTGCAGGATAGATATATTGATATGCAGTTTGCGCACTGGTTATAGGTGCAATTACACTTCGATATTTTCAGCCAGAGAACGAATAATTCAAGCAGGTACAGACCATGTTTGTAGTCCTTGTACACCATGTTGCATTTTGTGTTTTTTGGTGCTTGCATCATTTAGTGTTTATAATCTGAACTACTTTGGATCATTAGCTGGTTTTCAAAGTGCATGTAGCTTCACATTTCTCAAGTTATGTTGATTTCCGGAGTGCAAGTGCCTTCGTATTTTTTAAGTTAAATGTTCGCCCCTGGTAACTTGAATTCGTGGATCCGCCACTGCACACAAATCATACACGAATGCCAGTACGAATTAAATGAAATGCAGGGACTTACGCTAGCTCGTTGTACAGGCTCACTGCAGCTCTGCTTGCGCTTGGGATGTTCCATGTACAAGTCCATGTTACCACTTGCTTGGATGTGCAGGCCTTGTGCTCCTTGCATCCCCCTCTGCATTTTTGACACGGCGAATGGTTGATCAAATAAGAGGAATCGACCTTGATGTTGTACCGGAGGACAGATACTTACAAGGTTATACGGGTGTGCAGGATGTGTACCAGATCCCGTAGCGCCGTCATGCTTCGCTAAAAAATGGATTTGCTTGTTTCAGATGATATCTCCAGAAGAAATAAGAGTTAAAGTCAGAGTTGCATAGGCGTGTAAGCTAAGAGAGCAGTGAAAGGATATCCAAACATCGTCGGAACAGTGCACAAGGGAGTGATGTGTGGATACCTAGTTCGGGCCGGCGTTTGGGCATGCTCGCCTAGCTAGAGTGCGGGTCACTTCAGAGCCGTTGAGGGTGATGCGCTGGCGTTGGCTGGCCGCGCACGGATGCAGATCTTGAGTGGCAGCGGAGCGCTACGATGCGGTGGACGAGACCGTTGGTGAAGCCCCAACGGCCTCGGGGGCGGAGGTGCGACGATGTGCTCGGTGAAGTAGCCCCGGTGAGCTGGGAGACGGCGTCGGTGAAGCGCACCTGATGCGGTGGAAGTCGGTGTCTGTGAGGCACGTCGGTTGCGGCGGCCGATGTTGTCGGTGGACCACCCGGTGCGGTGGACGAGGGCGTAGATGAGGTAGCTCCGGTGCGGTGGTGAAGCGCGACCATCGTCTTCGTCGTTGTCGTCCGACACAGAGGTGGGGAAAGAGACGAGACGAAGGGCGATTCGAACTTTTCTTGGGTTGGCGGCGAATTAGGGATTTGAGCAATCTGGGCGCGGAAGGGCACGGTGGAGAAGGGAGATTTTGCAGGGCTAGAATTGGGGCTGCTAGATATTTCAATCCGAGACGTGGAAGCGTGAACTTATTTTGTCGTCGTCCTTTTGGGGGTGGGGGAGTGGGGGAGGGAGGGAGGGGGTGGTGGCTGGGTGCTACGCGTCCGTCCGACACACGCGACCACCCCGACACGACCCTGGTCTGCCTGGTGCGCCTACATTTGAGAATGCATACGAATCTTCTTTCATTTGCAAACGAATCTGCATGTATTACCATGCTCGTGTTTTCCTTGCAATAATTAGTCATTCGAAATGTGATACTCCGTCCGTTCAGTTTTGTAAATCGTTTCAGACAACTTAAAATGAACTATTTTGCACATTGTCTGAAATGTCTTCAAGGTCTTATAAAAGTGAACAGAGGGAGTACTATAAATTAATTAATGAGGAGTTATTTGAAAAAAAATCGAAACGGTATCCACGCTAACGTGGATTAGAGTGTGTGTCACATAATTAGTTATTTGAATTAGAGTGTGTGTCACGTAGCGATCTCCAATTCTAACGTGGATTTCGCATTTCACTGTATCCATGCTACTTTTTTAATACAAATTCATATGTATATGATGAACACCATGGTAGTGAGAAAACTTTTGGATGGATTCAAACATATGACCTACAAAATAGCACAACAAATTGAGTCAATGTCAACTTTTCGAAACCTAGTATGGCACGAATTCGAAATAATTACCCATATGCATGGTCCTCAGTTCAAATCTTACAATGTACACCGAATTGAAACATCGATATTAAGTCTCGTACTATGTACATTCAAATGTTGTTTTTAGCCCCCCCCCCCCCCGCACACACGCTACATACTTCCTGTATCGGTCAATCTTCCTCTCCTAACCACCTTAGGAAGCTATCGGTTTCCAACACACGTTCATTCTTTCTCTCCATGTTTCGATCTCTAAGTCTCTCAACTACACAACCCCTTTTTCCACTCTGTTACCAAATGTATTTACCTCACACACCCGCCATTGCACCCCATGTCGAGCTCTCTCTCTCCCTCTCCCTCTCACCCTCTCGCGCTAAATACATGCATTGCCTATCTAGCCCCCCCAACCTCTCGTGCGCACGCACGCACGTTGTCTATCTAGGTCACTCCCTCGAGACTGTCTCACTCTTTCTTCCGCACGGCGGGCCACACTCGCTCAATCTCGCTCTCTTTATCTGAGTCTCGTTTAACCTCGTTTTCTTTCACACACAAATGATATATCTCCCTGTTCGGGCCTCGATCGATACACTCTATACTCTGTAACGCAGATTGTATATCTAGGTCAGTCCATCCAAGCCGCCCCCACTCTTTCGACCTCATGGCGGGCCACGCTCGCTCAATCTCTCTCTCTCTCTCTCTCTTCTCTCTCTCTCTCTTTGTATGTCTCGATTGACCTCGCTCTTTCTCGGACAAAAACGATATATCACCATGTTTGAGCCCAATTCGACCTATTCACATTGTATCCTCTCTCACACACATTGTCTATCTAGGTCACTCTCTCCAACCCGTCTCACTCTTTCGATTGAACGATGACCCTATGTGATCGATTGACCTTGCTTCCTCCCACGCACAAAATATATCTACACGTCTGTGACTGGATCATCTCTCAAGCTCTATCTTACAGCCCTCACCCTTGCCAAAAGCTCAATCGGACAATATCTCTCCAGAGCATATATATCTGTTCAATGAATGTCGGACCACACTCACTTTGTCTCTCTATCTATATGTCTCTCGATTGACCTCGCTTTCTCACACCGTATCTTCCACGCATTGAAGCTACCTCTCCATCCCTCGCAAAGCCGGAGCTATTTACATTGCGAGGGGCACTCCAACCTTGGATTAATTTGTGTAGGCATTTATTCCGGTCGGTTTAGATTATATTTTCGTAGCATTCGGCCCACAACTACTCCAAACACCGTTGCAACCCCCGCAACTCCCCTAGTTGATTTCCCTCTGGCTCGGTCATCGCTCTCTCGCACGTCCTTTCTCGCCTTCAACGTCGCACCATGGTATTATTGCAAAAAACTCTGTTGTTCTCTTTAATTATTATAAATAAGCTACAAAACTACACACCGATAGTCCACTTGGAATGGAACAAATTTCGACCCACAAATTAAAGTGCTACAAACTACACACCGAGGGGCCCACATGTCATGAAACAAATTTGGACCCATATACAAATTAAAAAATAAAGGACGAGGATCGAACATGCGACCAGGGCCTTCAAGCCGCACGTCAATAGGCAACATACGTAGAACAACAATGTTTGTTGTACCCCCCTTTGTTCACATAATGTTTTTATATTACCACAGCCTATTTAATGGATAACATGTAATATTATTTTTAGTACTATTCGCCTTCACTTACTGGTGGGTTCCATGTGTGCTCTCTCTCTCTCCTCCCCTTCTGCGTTTAGACGCACGGGCAAACACGAAGAACTCGCGGGCGATGTTGCCGTTGACCATATCTGGACGCGTTCACAAGTTACGGCACTAGTTTCACGTACTAGCAGCACTAGTCAGTGTGTACGTGCAATGCACGTTAATTTGGAAGTATATTAAGTGCATGCGGATATTAAGTAGGATATTATTTGCGTGTTATTATGTGATTAGCACTATTTTTGGCATGAAATTAACTGCACGCTAAACGTGTTGAGCGCTCGACATTGAAGCAGTCTAGGTCGTTGGATGACAAGGAATACATGTGGCTTGATGACGTTTTATATTTAATTTGATACGGCTCTAGCAGAACATTCAATCGATCAAACCATAGATTTCGTTCAGTCTGACTCCGACTTTAAATTATACGACGATCGATATAAAATAAACGGAAATGATAAATGTTCGGATTTTAAGCATGGCAATCCGAACATTTTTCATGGCAAATTTAGATTACGCGGCGGCGGCGGGGGCGTCTTGCGGTGGGAAGCGGCTCCTCTGCCGTGCTCTGTGTGTCGTCGGGCCACTGACCGACGGCGACGGCGGCGTCTTGCGCCGTTGTTGGCGTACTCCTGGACGTTGGCCTAGCTTCAAGGAAGGCCAAAATGTTCTGGACTTCGGAGCGAGTCAACTGGCGGGAGGAGGCGACTGGCGTTGGTGCAAGGAAGCGGTCGACGGCGGCCATCCATGCCGCTGAGGGGGGCACTGGCACCCGCCGGGGACAGGCGCTGTCAACGGCGCGCGGAGACATTCGTGTGCACGGGCACCGGCACGGCGCGCACGTCAGTGCACGCGCAGGCGCATGCGCTGGCAGGTGCACGGGCACCGGCACGGGCGTGCGCGTCAGTGCACGCGCAGGCGCATGCGCTGGCAGGTGCACGGGCGCGTGAAAGTCGGCGGGACCTCGTGGAACCCGTGGCATCAAGCTCGGCGACAATGTGCAGCTCCCAGCCCATCAATGCCACGGGGATGGGCGCTGGCGCAGTCGGGGCGACGGGAGCCGAACGGGAGCGGGGACAGGCGCGGCGTCTTCCCGCAAGGCCAGTTCAAGCTCATCCCAAAGCACCTTATGTTCTTGAGACTCCGGCTGGGTGTCTTCCTCAGGAAACTGGAAGACTAAGGGCAGACCATCATGATGCGGCATGGCGTATGTTTAGGTCAGGCTAGTTGGAGGTAGACGACAGGAGAATCGGAGAGGAAGAGAGAAGATTGTAGCGATACGGGTAGTGCGGGGTTGATTTTAAACTGCGGCGCCGGCGACATTAAAAGTGGGAGCAGTTGGGACGAAGGTGGGCGGCGGAGCCTGGTCAAAGGGCTCGCCTCCGGTGAGCCTGCACAGCGGTCTGCTCGCACGCCTCCCTGTCAGCCGGCGCAACGGTCTGCTCGCACGCCTCCCGTCGACTCACACGCTTGCTCGGACAGCACCTGCCGATGAGAAGCGGGACTCGTGGCGGCACGTAAACGCCCAGGTTTCAATAGTGAAAGCATTCGCCTTAACGTGACAGGTCTTTGTTCCAAAATACCTTGGCTCTTCATTTGTGAAACTTGTCATAAACAGCTTGTCTCAAATTGAAGAAAAAACTTACAAAGTAATATTTGTGCCATATCACGTGACCATGCTCAGTTACAAGAATTTATGCTCACTTTTGGATATTCTGAAATTTAAGATCTAGAATTCGAAACAATATCATAACCTGCATCATGCAATAAATTTTCAAGCCGTACATCTGTCATGTTGTATTTCTTAAGAAAGGATTTGGTCAAAATTTCGCTTAGTTAGACTTCAGACAAGTTATATATGCAGAGTAAAAGGATAATCCCTCCGTACTAGTGCATTGCCTGATAAATTAACTCAAGTACTAGGCACGAACAAATGGGCTCAATTCTGTGCTCATCCTGGTGTAGTAGTAGTAGTACTAGGCAATGCAGTTGACGGGTGACCTTGACGAGCGGTGACCGAGGGAATTGAACCGTGCTCGGCATGGTAGGTAACATTGTCTAGTTACTAAAGCATCCCTCCATTGTTCATCAGTAGTCATTATGGACCGGGGACATGAGGGGAATTTCCTAGGCCTGGAATTCTAGCTGCGAGATATTTCGACTCGAAACGCTGAGGCTCGACTGGTTGGGGTTGCCTAATGTGCGTACCACACACGCCACCGAAGGACACAAGCCCGGTTTTTTTATTATTTTTTTACGATCAACACGAGCCAAGGTCTGGCTGGTACGCCATTGGATCCTAACATTCGAGAATACGGAAGGAACCTTTTAAATTGCCGAATGAATCTAGGTGTATTACAATGCCCGTATTTTCCTTGCAAATACTAATCTCAACGTGGTAATTGATTTATGACGAGTTGTTGAATTAGAGTGAGTTTGTGATATAGTGATCTCAACGTAGATTTCACATTTCAAGGTATCCCTAGTAAGTTTTCCAATGCAAATTTAAATTTAAAAGATGAACAATATGGGGTGAGAAAAATTTGTATGTATCAAGCATATGACCACACACACACACAGAGAGAGACACACATGCACGAACACAACAACAATCCAATAAGTATAGTGCATCTATTTTTCCAAACCATGCATGTATGACACGAATTCAAAAATACTCCTTCTATTCCTAAATATTAATCTTTTAGAGAGTTCAACAAGTGACTACATACGGAGCAAAATGAGTGAATCTAGACTCTAAAATATGTCTATATACATCCGTATGTGCCAGTCCATTTGAAATCTCTAAAAAGACTAATATTTAGGAACAAAGGGAGTAAAATGTAAGACATGCATGGTCCTCAGTTCAATATTTAAAATGAACATGAAACTGAAACATGAATATTAAGTCTAGTACTACAGTACATGCAAATGTTGTGTTTAGGCGGAGCTATGATTGTCGGGGGTCAACCCCTCGACCTTAGATAAAATTGTGAAGCTCTGTTTAGGGTTGTTTAGATTATATTTGTCCCCACCCTCCCAACCACCGATTGGTTGTGCACCCCCCATCCCTCCTCCCCGGGAGAATATCATGTGCCCCCACACCTTACATGCTATATGCCGATACGAGTTGCTTGGAGCTTGTAGATCTGAGATATAGCAGCTCACATGATGTCTTAATATTTTACAGGAAACTTGATGAGTTTGAGAATGCACACAATTTGTACAAAAACTACTCAGATGCCCTTGCATCCCATATCCAATGACCTTGAAGCTCGTATCACCGTAGCATCTAAGATGAAGGCGTACATCATATTCTCCTGTATATAAGAATATCATGTGCTACCACACCTTAGATGCTTTGGTGATACAAGCTCTTCGGAGCCGTTAGATTTGTGACCCAACACCTCCTCGGTAGTTCGAATGGTTTTTTTGCAGAAAATCCCCAAAGAGTTCGGCCACTGCTTACAAGCACAAAGACTGCTCAGATGCCATTGGATCTCAGATCAAGTAACCTCAAAGCTCGTATCACCGTAGCATCCAAGCTGCGATAGCACCTTATATTTTCTCGCACGGGAGAATATGAGGTGCTCCCGCACCGTAGATTCTATGGTGATACGAGTTCACTAAGATCTAATGGCCCATAGTAGGAGGTTTGAATGTTTTTGCAATATACGGCTGAGAGAGTTTGGGAAAGGCGCAGAAAGTACACGTACTATGCATGTGCCATCTGATCACTGATCATACGACCTAGATGCACATATCACCATAGCGGGTAATTAAGCTACGGGGAGCACCTAATATGAGCAATGGGGAACCGTTGAATCGAAGATGCAGCGGCACACACGAGGCCCGAATGTTTTATTTGCAAAAAAACCTTTGGAGAGTTTGGAAATTGCGCATAATTACAAATACTACTCCCAAGCCATTGGATCTCACTTCCAACGGTGTAAAAACTCGTATCACCATAGCATCTAAGCTGCAGGGTGGATGTGATATTCTATGCTGCTATCATTTTTGTTCGCAAACTTGCAAAATACGTGTAACTCATGCTGTTACTTGTCTAACCGCACAAAGTGTTTGTTCAAAAAAACCATCCAACACTGAAATATCGGAACAACACACGGGGGTCCAACTTGTCATTAATCAAATTTGTACCTAAAACTAACAAATCTGAAAGACGAGATTCGAACTGGCAACCTGGACTACAAAGCGTAAGTCGATAGCCTCAAACAACAACGGTTGTTGGCTTTGTCCCATCACTTGATTTTATACAGTATTACATTGAGTAGAGTAGAGAGAGTGCCTCGTCAACACGTGCATGACCGTTGACTCACTTACTGGTGGGTCCCAGGCCTGTGATCTCAATCTGTCTTCTCTCCATCGTCTAACCTTTGCACGGGCACACACGAAGAGCGGCGCTAGCTTGCCGTGGTGTTATTACAAATAAAAAAAGCTTGGAAAATAGAAGAATCGCCTAGAACAAGAGACGTTGTGGCTGGTCGAGACGGAACTAACCACGTCAATCCTCTGTGTCACGTTTGCATGATGAAGCTGTGTGGCTAGTGGGCTGTTTTCGACCGACTGGCTGGGTCGCAAGGTCGAACCATAGGTACTACGTCTGATACAGTATATTTTTACACACACATTTTTTCCTCTGTGCCGAGACGTGGCACACCCTACCGTGCGGTTTCGGGGTCCCCCGGGTGGTGCACACATATATTCTTCCTGACGTGGGACGCCCTACTGCGCGTTTTCTAGGTCCTCCTCGGTCATAGCGCCGAAGCAAGTAAATGAGTCGTCAAATCACGAAAGACCACCTTTCCCGCCGAGTACATCAGTGAAGCACGGTGGCTAGCTAGTTGGACTAGTTCAACCGATCAGCTAGGCTGCCGCCACATTTTTTTTCACCCCTTTTTTATCTACTTGCCGGCAGGTAAATTTAAATATCCACCGCGGCGTTGCTCTGGTGTTTGGGTACGGCAGGATTTTTAATTTTTTTATTGACGGGAGCAGGCGCGGCAGGGTTTTAATTTTTTTATTGACGGGAGCAGGCGCGGCAGCAATTAGTCACGATGACTCCGCCTGTAAAACCCACTGCTCCCTAATGTGAGAAGTCGTCGACTGGTGTTTTACCATGGTGAAAAACAAAAGATCCCCCACTCCTTGGCTGTCTCCCTCTGCCTTCCCATAGATTGCATTAACTTTCAGCCGTTTCGCCCCCTTTGCTTCCTCTCCCATTGCTTCTACCTGGTGCCATGGCGGCGCAGCAGATCATGGAGTCCAAGGTGAGGCGCCTGACACAGGAGCTCCTGGCCAAGGATGCAGAGCTCAGAGCCAAGGACGTGGAGCTCCGTGAGCTCAAGGAGGAGAGGAGTGTCATGCTCCTCCATTATGTGCTGGAGTTCATGGAGCTTCAAAAGCGGTAGGCGTGCACCACAAAGATGCTCGAGGCGTCGGCGACATTGCTACAGAAAGTGGGAGATACGCTAGGCCGTCAAGGGAGCCGACTGGAGCGCGAGCGGGCCGATCGTGACAAGCTCCAGGATCGCCTAAGCCACTTGGTGAACCAAGTTGCCATGCATGTGTTGTGGCTGCGCTATGCCTACCGTCATGCCAGCGCGACAATGTCGGCCGTCGGGCTAAACTAGTTCCACCACCCGGTCGACTTCAATGAGTGGCGGCTTCCTGACCTCATCTCCTTCTTCACCTATATCTCCGTGGAGCTGAGCCGTCACCGCATGATGGTGGGGGCTGAGCTGGACAAGGAGGGGTTGTGGGCTGCCGTCGCCATTGCCGGGTGGATCCTTTCAAGGCTCCATCACCAGAATCCATTCGTGCCATTGGACTTCATCTTTGATGAGCTGGCTCCCGTCGACCGGGAGCGGGCGGTTGCACCCTGCATCACCAACGTCATGTGCCTCGAGAAGCAGAGGGACTTCAGTGGTGTTTAGGCGCCCTCTGCATAGGCATGTCCATGTCTCGGCGCAACATGACCGTTGGATCAAACTCAGACGATGCAGATCAGTCACTGTAGCACAAAGCATGTGGGTGTGTTTGGTTGCATTCTCATCTCAATATAGTTGTTTCCTCTTCGTGTATTTGTGTTAACCTACTAGTGTGGACTCATGCACCCTTCATGCACTCTGCCAAACACCCAAAAGTGGGTCGAGAAGGGAACTTTTGCTCCCATCCCGTGCACCCTTCATACACCTTGCCTAACACTATTCGTGCTTCATATGGTTCACGTTTCGTGGAGTACTATAAAACCGTACTCTCCGTGCGCTGTAGACCTAGTTCTGTTAACATTGATCTCACCGTTCATTCTCGACCGGACAGTCAAAAAAGTGGTAATATGTTACTACATTACTGTTCATATAGTTGACATGCGCACAACATCATTTGTTATCGTCATATCTTACTACACTAGCAACAAGATTATGTAGTACTGACGTATGAACCACTTCACATGCCTAGCAGTAGGAGCACTGTGTATGTTCAAGTGGCTGCCGTGTTTCGCACTCCTCTGTCGTAAGAGTGGAAACACTTGCTGTAATCATTTTTTTCTTCAGAAAAACAGTGGACACGCTCTACCATGCAGATCCTCCTCTAGCCATGCACTAAATTACTCACTTTCGCCGACGTGTGGGACAGCCAGCACCTAGGTCCACCAGCCATGCACTAAATTACTCCATAGTAGAGTGACGGTAGACTATCCCGATCGAAGTGCCACAGTAATGCCCAATGATCCATCAAATCACAAAACCCCCTCCTTTACAGTAGTAAGTTGGATGGATGAAGAAACCATCATTTCACTCTTCTCTCTCAGCTTCCTTTCTTGAAGAAAATCCCCACTCGATTCGCTTCTCCCTCATCTCATTCCTCCTTTCACTCTTCTCTCTCAGCTTCCTCTCTTGGATGGACGCTGGAGCACCGGCCGATGTGATGTCTATGGCTCTGGCCAAAACCATCGAGGCTCATGGTACGAAGAAGCGCAAGCACCCCGCCGAGACTACCGCAGACAAGCTCAAAGCCATCGCCCTGTCCAAGCCCCCCTCTCCGGGATCCCTCATTAAGCAAGTCCAGGTAATGTCTCTTCTTGACGATCTTTTTCTCGATCTTGATCATGTTTTTTCATCTAACACACAGTACTAGTACTGGTAGCACAACTTTCTGGGTGATCTTGCATGTGATTTTAGTGTGCCAAATGACGATTCTAAATTCCTCTTTTGACCAAAACATGCAAGAGGTTGACACTGATATCTTATAGATTACTTTCAACTACTCCCTTTGTCCCAAATTTCTTGTCTTAGATTTGTCTAGATACGGATGTATCTAATACTAAAATGTGACTTGCTACATCTGTATCTAGACAAATCTAAGACAAGAATTTTGGGACAGAGGGATTACTTTATGAACATCAATTCTACCTTTGAAGAGGGTATATTTGCCTCAGTAACTTGTGTTATGGATATTGCAAGTAATCCCTCTGCTCTCATGCCTTTGAAGACATGTTCTAGTGTCTTTGTTCACTCATTTCTATGCGTATATGTAGTCATATATGGAGTATAATATCGAAAATCATCTTATATTTCTAAACGGAGGTAGTAATAAAATATGGTTTCTATTTGAATTAGAACCAGGTCCGCGATGGAGATGAAGTTCTCAAAGTCATGCCGTGTGAACTGGAAGACCCGAGGATGAGTTCTACTGCTAAACTATCCAGTCGTTGTGTCCTTGTCGCCACGTGTCCTAAACTAGTGTTTTCCTGTAGCATTGTTGTCAGGCGTGTTCACGAGGTTGTAGTTGACCACAACAATTTCCTGGTTGTGCCTTTGATTACGAAGGTTGTGGTTCTTGTAAAGCTTCCCAACAAATTTGACGCGGCCTGTCTTCATCATCATGTTTCTGAGTGGAAAGACCACTCTGTTAGGTTCTCCAAGGTTGACGAGATGGTGATGGTGCATGTAGACATATCTCATGAAGTCCATGGCCTAGTCAGTTATGCGGGGTTCATCCCGTAGGTTGGTGGCAAGAAATAGTCTGCAGAGTTTAATTAGTGCAACTTTGCTTGTCTGTAGTAAGTACTATTGTTCAGTACTTGATTTGTGTTTGTGAACCCTGTATTGTTTATTAGTACTACCACTTTTGGTGTGTGGTCAGTCCTTACAACGGTATATGTTAATGTCCGTCCACTCAATTCAGTCTGTATATTTTGAAGTATCCAGATCATCTTTTTTGTGAGGACGGTTTATCAATTATGGTTACACTCCAATATCTGTATGCATTGCAGGGTTTATCGCACCCACCAGAATTTACAGCCCATGGATGTTTGGTCCATATGATTTGTCACGACCTTTGGACTGTCCTGCTTGTGGGAGTAGGCGGGGCCCCTGCATGCCACCCGTAGTTGGACGATCAATCTTCTGTTTAGTACTTTAACATAGTGATTTCCTGGTAAGGATTCACTCGTGTCACACCAAGTAAATCTTATTGATTTACTGTCTAAATCTTATTGATTTAATGTCATGTTTTCTTTCTTTTCCTACAATTTTACGATGCAGGTTTTGCCATATGACATTCATCACAGAATAAACCGTTTGGTTTGCTCTACGATGGCTATTTTTGCAGGTTTCACTTTGTACGTCGTGTCAGTAATGAAGGCACTGTCCATCACTTATATTACTGGAAAAAATTGGATCAGTCTATTGTTTGAGTACAAGCTAAATCCCTATGATGAACTGCGGTTTGGTTTAACAAAAATGCCATAATTAGTCCTTCTCGCGTTTAAAGGAAATGAAGAAAAAAACTGGATCACGGTCACAGGTCCTAGTCAAGTTAGAAAACTGATCATAGCAGACCAGACACGATCACCGCTGTCTCACACATCGGTACCACCTTCAGCAACGGATCGAGCACCGGCAGTTACTCTCGCACTGACAGCGGCAGCAACTCAGTCCGATCCAGCTGAGGATTGGGCACCGACCGCGTCAGCGGATCAGTCTGATCTACTGGAGGATCGGGCATCGACACTAGCACCTGCTCCAACACCGGCACCAGCTCTACAAGGAGCACCATCTCCGGCAGCAGCAGCGGCTTCGGCACCTGCACCAATACTTGCACTTGCATCTGCTCCGGCCCGTGCAGCGGCAACCAAACGAGTATTTGCACCGGCAACAGACTGGGCTGCAGTTCGCACTTCATACACCAAGTCCTTCGTTATTTTTTCTTTCCATGTTGTTTCACATGATTCACTGTGTTGATCTAACTGTTTGGGTATGTCTTCTTGTTTGCAAACAGAGAATTCCTAGAGCAACGAGGGAGTCGTTCAACAATCCGGGCGACCGCGGCCAAGTTTCTCTTACCATGCGTAGCCTTGGTGTGAATGAACCTGCTCAATATACCGTAAGTACAAAGGATGGTCGCATGATGATTGATGCTAAAGGATGGTTGTCGGTGTCAAAACCGGCGGATCTCAGGTAGGGGGTTCCGATCTGTGCGTCTAAGGCTAATGGTAACAGGAGGCAAGGGACATGATGTTTTACCCAGGTTCGAGCCCTCTTGATGGAGGTAAAACCCTACTTCTTGCTTGATTGATCTTGATGATATGAGTATTACAAGAGTTGATCTACCACGAGATCGTAGAGGCTAAACCCTAGGAGCTAGCCTATGATGATTATGATTGTCCCTATACGGACCAAACCCTCCGGTTTGTATAGACAATGGAGGGGGATAGGGTTTACACAGAGGGGTTACAAAGAAGGAAATCTAATATCCGGATCGCCAAGCTTGTCTTCCATGCAAAGGAGAGTCCCATCCGAACACGGGACAAAGTCTTGAGTCTTGTATCTTCATGGTCCAACAGTCCAGCCAAAGTACATAGTCCGGCTATCCGGATACCCCCTAATCCAGGACTCCGTCAGTAGCCCCTAAACTAGGCTTCAATGACGATGAGTCCGGCGCGTAGATTTTCTTCGACATTGCAAGGCACGTTCCGTCTCCGAATACTCCAAAGTAGATTAAGGATTGTGTCCGTCTCTGGGAGATTATTTCCGCACACCACCGTAGAGAGCATAACACTTCACAAATCTAATATGCTGACAACAATTTTTTTAACGGTGTGCCCTTACGTTGTGGCCTGGTCCAGCACGAACCGGTTTTTGTCAGCCTACCTTGATACGCGTTGTGAGGTGGTTTCATTGGCACGCCTCGCCAGAACAGAGATCGTGTTCCTCTTATCGCGGGATCTTCCATCAATACGGGCGCGTGCAACCCCACGAGGCCTGTTGGTATGACTCCGTGTTTTTAGGTAAGTCCCGAGCAGCTACACTGAGGACGCTTGATATTCACCCCCTTTATAGAGGGGCCGAGGCCTATCCCTCTTTTCTACCACGCTTGCGCCTTTTCGCATCTCGAGTTCTAACACCCAAAGCCCAAGCTCAAGCACTTCGGATCTTCAATCATGTACGGATCCAACCTTCATGGCCGGTGGATGGCCTCCTCGGTCACATAGGAGGACATCGCGAAGCTTAGGGAGGTCAGATATCTGACCGCCGACATCAAGCACGGGCTTCCTGCTCCAGGGCAGGTCATCCCTACTCCTGAGCCCAACGAGAGTGTCGTATTTGTTTCTCACTTCCTCCGCGGCTTAGGCTTCACCCTTAATCCCTTTGTGAGAGGGCTCATGTTCTATTACGGGATGGATTTTCATGATCTAGCTCCAAACGCCATCCTTCACATCTCGTCGTTCATCGTTGTGTGTGAAGCTTTTCTCCACGTCACCCCGCACTTCGGCTTATGTCTCAAGACCTTCAATGTGAAGCCAAAGATGATTGAGGGGCGACACGCGGAGTGCGGAGGTGCTGTAATAAGCAGGAACACCGACGCCCCATGGCCAGAGGTCTCCTTCCCAGAGGTGTACGATCTATGGCAGCGGAGGTGGTTTTACGTCACGGCTCCCGGAGGCACAAAGTGGGTGGCTGCCCCCGACTTCCGTTCGGGCCCTCCGCCTCAACTGGCGTCATGGGCCAATGTAGGACGGGATTGGGGGCCTGCTAATGATTTACTAACATTGCAGAGCCGCATCCGGGAGCTTCTTGAGAGGGACATTAGCCTTGTCAGTATAATTCAGGTAATGCTAGTCCGACGGATGTTGCCCTGCAAACGTTGGCCTCTCCAGATGTGGGAGTTCAATCCGAAAGGTCCGCGGACTATTCTGCACTTCTTTGGCATGACGCTCGAAGGGATGTGTAAGTTATTCTTCGGACCACAAGTAAAGTGTCCGGACACCACCGAGGATGCGGGCCTGAGCTGCAACTGCCTAGATACCCAAGTAAGTAACCCAAAAACCAAACACTTCGTTTATATTTATCATAACATTATTCTGAAAATCCTCTGTGGCCAGGAATGGCTCAGCAAGGTGGAGAGAATCAGGTGACCGGCGCCGCTTCCCTAAGGCTCGCCTAGTCCCGCCATAGCCAAGATGCTTGGTCATGCGCTAAGTAAGGTGTCCTCGGGGAAAGACGAAGGGAAGAACAGAGAGCAAAACTTCACACATTGCACATCCAAACCGGGGGAATTACTACCTCCCCAAAGGAGGATAGTCGGGGAGGGGAATCTAAGGTCTCCTCCACTCGCGGGAAGAAGAGGGCCGCCTCCGAAGACTTAGAGACGGAGGTGCCCAGACAAGGGAAGAAAACTTCACCAGGGGGCCCTGCACCGAAGGGCGTCTTCACCGCGCCATGCCCGCAAATGGGCCAGCCCTCAACCGAGTTGTAAGTTAATCGTAAATACCAAGCTAGTGCTTCCTCCTCCAAGAATAGTAACCAGGATCCATTCTTTGCAGTCCGGCTAGCAGCTCTTCTCGACGGAGTTCGTCTTCGGGGGATCTCCTTCCGGAGATGATGGAGAGTGAAACCCCACCTACCTCTCCGCCTCATGGGGCGGGCGACCCCGAGGTGTCGTCACGGAGGAGTCCAGATTTGCCGAGGCCAGAAGCTAGTACTTCAGCCGCCCTGAGCCCTGAGCGTTTAGCTCCCATGGGGGCGATAAGAAAGGTCCGGCACAGTTCGGCGGCCGGCCGGATACGCTGACGGGCCTTCTGGAGCGAGCTGCTCTCTCGGAGGATCACCGGTAATTAATGAGCACGGTGCTTGAGAAGATTTCATCCGCCACAAGTGGGTTGAATGAAGCTTTTATCAGCCTGCTCAGAGGCTTTGAGGTATGTAACAGAATACGTAATTTTTGATTGTGCCGCACGAGCTAGGTGTGATCCATATGGATAGTAGCCCCTGAGACTCTGGTTGCCAGCCCAAGGCGGCAAACGGAGGATCACCTCGTTGAGTAATGATCATACTGTGTTTATACACAGGTGGCTAAGGGTCCGGCAGCCGACCAGTCCATTGAAGTTGCCGAACGGAGGCGACAGATTGGAGTTATTGATGCCGATATCACACTTGTGAATGATCGGCTTAACGAGTCACAAGGTATGTGCTCTGCTTTCCTTATTTGTTATAGGAAAAAACTAAGAGGAGCATAATGTTAATGTTATATGCTTGGACTATAGATGGAGCTGCTACCGTGGAAGCCCTGAGGGCGGAACTTGCCCTGGCCAAGGAACAAGCCCGGGCTAGCAATGCGGCTGACCTAAAGGCGGCCGAAGAGTTGAGAGCCGAACAGGCTGCTCATCGCCGACGCGAAGACAAGATGCCGAGATGGCTGTGGAGCTAAAAAATGCCGCCGACCAGTATGAGCTCCTTGAAAAAGGGAATAAGGCTAATTCAGCTGACCTGAAGAAGGCCCTTGATGCGGCCAAGGAGACGTGTTCCGAAATTAGGGATGCACGGGAGGAGCTTCGACAGGCCGGAGAAATCGCGGCTGGAAACCCCTATTTATTGCGGATGAAGTTATTATGAAGTACGCTTCTCTGGATCGATGCTGGAGCCCTTCAGACGCGTATGCGGATCTGGCGAAGAGTACGGCTGATGCGGCCAAGTTTTTTGAGGATCAAAAAGATAATTAAGTGGAAAAGTTGTTCTGGTCGCAATTTAGTGCTGCAACGCGCCCGTTGACATTGAGCGAGAGGATGGATGCTGTGGCCGGCCTCCATAGGTTGTCCTGTCTAGCAATGAGGTCTGTAATAGACCATCTATAGCCGAAGGGGCCGAAGTCGAACAGTTATTTTGGTTTAGTTCAACAATTCCTTGGTGCCATGTCGCGAATCGATGCCATGAAAAGGTCGGCGTGCATAGAGGGTGCACGGATGGCTCTTGCCCGCGTTAAGGCATATTGGACAGATATGGAGGACACCATCATTGCGACCCAGAATCCGACGGGAAGCCAGGATCCGTCCGAGCACATCTTGGAGCAGGTAACGGAAGGTGCTCATTTAATAGAGGCTCAGTGCTCGAAGAATGTCATGTTCGAGTGACAAATTGTTTTATTGTAAATACAATTTTATTGTAATTATGAGGCTATGTTTATACTTTTCACCCGAAAGTGCTATTGTGCCTCCTGTGCGGCCGTTTTATGTATATATGTAATCTGAAAGTTAGCAGTCGTTGGCTTTAGCCCCCACGCATACAATGCGGGGGTGTTCGCGAAAATGTGCGTAATCACACTTGATCCAACGTCTTGGTCCATTAAGGATGTGATCGCACGTCGAACTAGGTAACCGGACTATATAGCTTTAACACTTTCACTTAGCCATAGGAGTTTGACGGTTGGGCTACTATGTAGCCCCTTGTACCTTTGCGTGCATCCGAATACGGGCACGTGTGTACATGACCAAGAAGCAGTCCTTCATTAATGCGGAGGAATCCTAAAGATTCTGATAAGTCTTCGAGTGGTTGAACAGTCTCTCGCTATATCATGACAGTCAGTTTTTGGCTTTCTCTACTGAGGTGCTCATCCGGAATAACCAGGGCACAATTGCAGTAGTTCTCCTTTGGCCGCTGAGGGAGTCCTGGACTAGGGGGTGTCCGGACAGCCGAACTATCATGATCAGCCGGACTCCAAGACTATGAAGATACAGGATTGAAGACTTCGTCCCGTGTCCGGATGGGACTTTCCTTGGCGTGGAAGGCAAGCTTGGCGATACGGATATGTAGATCTCCTACCATTGTAACCGACTCTGTGTAACCCTAGCTCTCTCCGGTGACTATATAAACCGGATAGCTTTAGTCCGTAGGATGAACAACAATCATACCATAGGCTAGCTTCTAGGGTTTAGCATCCTTGATCTCGTGGTAGATCCACTCTTGTAACACACATCATCAATATTAATCAAGATGGGACGTAGGGTTTTACCTCCATCAAGAGGGCCCAAACCTGGGTAAAACATCGTGTCCCTTGTCTCCTGTTACCATCTGCCTAGACGCACAGTTCGGGACCCCCTACCCGAGATCCGCCGGTTTTGACATCGACATTGGTGCTTTCATTGAGAGTTCCTCTGTGTCGTCACCGATAGGCTCGATGGCTTCTTCGATCATCAACAACGACGCAGTCCAGGGCGAGACCTTCCTCCCCGGACAGATCTTCGTATTCGGTGGCTTTGCACTGCGGGCCAATTCACTTGGCCATCTGGAGCAGATCGAAAGCTACGCCCCTAGCTGTCAGGTCAGATTTGGAAGTTTGAACTTCACGGCTGACATCCGCGGGGACTTGATCTTCGATGGATTCGAGCCACAGCCAAGCACGCCGCACTGTCACGATGGGCATGATTTAGCTCTGCAGCCAAACAGTACCCTGGAGGCCGCACTCGAGCCCGCTCCGATCTTCAATTCGGAGCCGGCTGCGCAGATCGAGGACGGATGGTTAGACACCGCCTCGGGAGCTGCAACCTCTACGGCGATGGAGCCGAACACTGACCTTGTCCCTCATGAAGCTCGTGACTCCGAGGTGCCGGACTCCTTGCCGAACTCCGAACCTCCCGCGCCCCCTCCAATCGAATCCGGTTGGGCGCCGGTCATGGAGTTCACCGCTGCGGACATCTTTCAACACTCACCTTTCGGCGACATCTCGAGTTCGCTAAAGTATCTCTCGTTATCAGGAGAGCCCTGGCCGGACTGCGGTCAGGACGGTTGGGATGCGGACGACAAAGAAATTCTTAGCCCACCCACCACCCGCTTAGTAGCCACTGTCGACGATCTAACCGACATGATAGACTACGACTCCGAAGACATCGACGGTATGGACGACCATGTCGGAGACGACCAAGAACCAGCGCCTACCGGGCACTGGAAAGCCACCTCATCATACGACATCTACATGGTGGATATCCCAAAGGATGGGAATGGCAAAGGAACAGTGGAGGATGACCCCTCCAAGAAACAGCCCAAGCGCCGGCGTTAGTGGCGCCGCTCTAAATCCCGCCACAGCAAGAATGAAGATTCCGGCACCGGAGATAATAACACCCCAGACAGTGCCGAAGACAACCCACTCCAGCAAGATTCAGCACAGGAGGACGGAGACACCAGCCCTCATGAGAGAGCGGTAGAAGAAGAGGTAGAGGATTATATGCCTCCCTCCGGAGACGAGGCAAGCCTCGACGACGACGAATTCGTCGTGCCTGAGGATCCCGTCGAACAAGAGCGTTTTAAACGCAGGCTTATGGCCACGGCAAACAGCCTCAAGAAAAAGCAGCAACAGCTTAGAGCTGATCAAGATCTGCTAGCCGACAGATGGACTGAAGTCCTCGCGGCCGAAGAGCATGAGCTCGAACGCCCCTCCAAAAGCTACCCTAAACGCAAGCTGCTCCCCCGATTAGAGGAGGGGGCGTATGAACTTGCATCACCAGCAGACAATACGGCTGACCGACCACCCCATGGTCGCGACAGAGAGGCCCCTAGGCCCTTCACCAGAACCGTACCCCGGCATCGCTCAAAAAGCACAAGGCCACAGGGGAACGCTCCGGACTTGCGAGATATATTGGAGGATAAGGCAAGACAATCAAGATCGATCTATGGATCGCGTGGGCGCCCCATGATACGTGACGACAACCGTCGCGCCGGACACAGTAAGTCCGGCCAGGCCGAACAAAATAGACAAAGCTCTTTTGAGCTCCGTCGTGATATCGCCCAGTACAGAGGCGCCGCACACCCACTATGCTTCACAGATGAAGTAATGGATCATCAAATCCCCGAAGGGTTTAAACCCGTGAATATTGAATCTTACGATGGCAAACAGACCCCGCGGTTTGGATCGAAGACTATCTCCTTCACATCCACATGGCCCTCGGCGACGATCTTCATGCCATCAAATATCTCCCCCTCAAGCTTAAAGGACCAGCCCGGCATTGGCTTAACAGCTTGCCAGCAGAGTCAATTGGGAGTTGGGAAGACCTGGAAGCCACATTCCTCGATAACTTCCAAGGCACGTATGTGCGACCACCGAACGCTGACGACCTAAGCCAGACGAATCGGCCAGACAATTCTGGACATGGTTCTTAATCAAGAAAAACCAAATCGTTGACTGTCCGGATGCGGAGGCCCTCGCGGCCTTCAAACATAACATCTGCAACGAGTGGCTTGCCCGGCACCTGGGACAGGAAAAGCCAAAATCCATGGCAGCCCTCACATCACTAATGACCCGCTTCTGCGCGGGTGAGGACAGCTGGCTAGCACGCAGCAACAACCTCAGCAAAAATTCTGGCAGTCCGGATTTCAAGGACCGTAATGGCAGATCGCGTCGCAACAAAAACAAACACCGCATTAACGGCGATAATAGTGAAGATACGGCAGTCAATGCCAGATTCAGAGGCTCTAAACCCGGTCAGCGGAAAAAGCCATTCAAAAGAACTACTCTGGGTCCGTCCAATTTGGACCAAATACTCGACCGCTCGTGCCAGATACACGGCACCCCTGAAAAGCCAGCCAACCACACCAACAGGGACTGTTGGGTATTCAAGCAAGCAGGCAAGTTAATGGAAGAAAACAATGACAAGGGGCTGCATAGCGATGACGAGGAAGAGACCCGACCGCCGAACAATAGAGGACAGAAGGGTTTCCCCCCACAGGTGCGGACGGTGAACATGATATACACAACGCACATAGCCAAAAGGGAGCGGAAGCGTGCACTCAGGGATGTATACGCGATGGAGCCAGTTGCCCCGAAGTTCAATCCATGGTCCTCCTGCCCGATCACTTTTGACCGAAGGGACCACCCCACCAGCATCCGCCACGGCGGATTCGCCGCATTGGTTTTAGACCCAATCGTCGATGGATTTCACCTCACTAGAGTCTTGATGGACGGCGGCAGCAGCCTGAACCTGCTTTATCAGGATATAGTGCGCAAAATGGGCATAGACCCCTCAAGGATTAAACCTACCAAGACAACCTTTAAAGGCATCATACCAGGTGTAGAAGCCAATTGTACAGGCTCAGTTACACTGGAAGTGGTCTTCGGATCCCCGGATAACTTCCGAAGCGAGGAGTTAATCTTTGACATAGTTCCGTTCCGTAGCGGCTATCATGCTCTGCTCGGACGTACCGTGTTCGCAAAGTTCAACGCGGTGCCGCACTACGCATACCTCAAGCTCAAGATGCCAGGCCCTCAAGGAGTCATCACGGTCAACGGAAACACTGAATGCTCTCTCCGAACGGAGGAACATACAGCGGCTCTCGCGGCAGAAGTACAGTGCAGCCTCTTAAGGCAATTCTCGAGTCCGGCCGTTAAGCGACCGGACATGGATAAACGCGCCCGGAGTAACCTACAACAAGACCACCTGGCACGTTCCGAGCACGCGTAGCAGTGCGGCCCCAACCCCAACCCCTACAAAACGTCAAGACAGGTCCTTCGCGTACACCATTACGCTCTAAAGATACCATGGGCATGGGGATAGGGGCACGACCACGATAGGCCCAGAATGCGGCTCAACCACACCAGGGGCTCTCAAGTGTGTCGTTCTTTTTTTTCTTTTTCCTTTTTATTTTTACCACAGGACTCCGTTCGTCAGAGGCCCTGTTCGGGAGCAGACCTGCCGAACTCACGATGCCATAGCCAGGGAAGGAGAAAGGCTACGACGAATATCCAGGTGGTCTCCGTTACGAGCATTAAATCTGTTTTATGCACCACTCCGCAGCCTACCCCTGGAGGGGGACATGTTTAATAGTCCCATCCCTTTCTTATCGCACCATTTGTATCATTCTGCACTTACAGCAGTTTTTCTTGAATAAGTAATGCAACACCTTTTTGCTTCCAATTGCATTTCTTTCTTATACATATGTTCATTTATGACATGTTGCATCCGTACATTTTGGTACGGCTAAATACACAAGGGGCTTATGTTTCCAGCATCATGGTGTGATAAGTCCGAACACTTTCACAAGTGCGGCACCCCGAACTTATAGCATTATATGCATCGGCTCCGAATCATGTCTTGGGTCAATAGTTGGGTTTGCCCGGCTCCCATGTTTTGGTACCTTACGTTCCGTTGTATCGGCTAAGGTAGCACTGGGAGAACCACTGCGATTGCGCCCCAGTTGAGCTGGGCGAGCGCCTCAGTGGAGAAAGCTAAAACTGACCGTCATGATGAGGCGAGAGCTGGTCGCTGTTCGAGAGGTTTTTTGCGAGTCCTTAAAGACTTATGCCGCTTAGAGCGAGGAGCCGACTTTGTCCGGCCCAGGCGTGGATAGCGCCCCAAATTCGGCCTTCCGAACACTAGAGGCTTCGCCGAAATTTAAAATTATAGAATTCTATGGCTAAGTGAGAGTGTTCAAGCATTATAAGTCCGGTTGCCTTGTTCGTTGTGTTGAGCGCCTCCCTAGATGGACCCAAATATGGGAACAAGAGTGCTCAAATTTATCCCGAACACCCCAGCACTCGTGGTATGGGGGCTGAAGCCGACGACTTGCCATCTCTCAGATTTGATAAACAGCCGCACAGAAGGTAATATTTTAAATTAAAACGCGTGGCTTAGCGCAAATGAACTAAGTTTTCAGCGTAGAGGATAATAAAATGCGAGTCTACTCAAATATTACATCTTTGGAGCACTCACCAGCAATAGTGCGGGCACCCTTCAACACAGATTTATAATATATCTCGGGAGTACGATACCCCTTGCCCTGCGGTGGCGCGTCCATCACAAGCTTCTGGGCATCCATCTTGCCCCAGTGCACCTTTGCGCGGGCAAGGGCCCGACGGGCACCTTCAATACAGGCGGAGTGCTTGATGACTTCAACCCATGGACACGCATCCACCAGCCGCCGCACTAGGCCGAAGTAGCTCCCAGGCATGGCCACCTTCGGCCACAGCCGAACTATGAGGCCCTTCATGGCTTGTTCGGCCACCTTGTGGAGCTCGACCAGCTGCTTTAGCTGGTCGCTAAGGGGCACTGGATGTCAGGCCTCAGCATACTGAGACCGGAAGACCTTCTCCGTCGAGCTCCCCTCCTCGACCCGGTAGAACGCGGCAGCATCGGACACGCTGCGAGGATGATCTGCGAACGCTCCTGGAGAGCTCCGAATTCGGGTAAGCAACAGGTAATTAACACTCACATGCTTACTTTGCATGAAAAATGCCTTACCCGCTACTATTTTCTTCAACGCCTCGATTTCTTGGAGGGCCTTGTAGGCTTCGGCCTTAGCGGCTTTGGCACTCTCAAGAGCCGTTGCAAGCTCAGACTCTCGAGTCTTCGAGTCACGCTCCAGGCTCTCATGTTTTTTCACGAGATCCTGGAGCTCTTGTTGTACCTCCGCCACCCGCGCCTCCTGCTTCTCTCGCTCGGTGCGCTCCACGGCCGCATTACGTTCGGCCGCGGCCACTGCCTCCTTCAGGGTAGCCACCTTGTTAGTGGCCCCTGCAATACCCACGTTATCCTTGTCATTCTTTTTGCAACCAAAATCCTTTTCTGTAAGGTACAATTTTAATAAGGTGTTACTCACGTTCCTTGTCCTCGAGCTGATTCTTGGCACGGCCGAGCTCGTTCTCGGACCACTCGAGGCTTTCCTTCAAAGTATTGACCTCTGCAGTCAGTGCGGCAGAGGTCAGCAGCGCAGCCTGCAATCCCATATTGACATATTTTTTATGACTCCTGCGTATATCTTTTTAGATCCTCAGTCCGGCTTTTCTTTCCGAACACCGAACCGAGCATCAGGGGCTACTGTCTATGCGGTACTATTTTACATATATATAAATTCTTACCTCAAAGCCTGTTAGAAGGCTGCTGCAGGCTTCGGTCAGCCCGCTCTTGGCGAGCTGCACCTTCTGAATCACCGCACTCATAACAGTGCGGTGTTCCTCTTTGATGGAGGCGCCATTGAGCGCCTCCAGCAAGCTATCCGGCGCCTCCAGTTGGACGGGGGCTGCCGGCGTCACGGTCTTGCCCTTCTTACAAAGGAGCCGCCCGCCGGACTCCGGAGCCACTATGGGTTCCGGGGCCGAGTCCGGTGCAAAGTCCGGGAGGTTGTCCTGCGACACCTCCGGGGCCTCCTCCTCCTGGCGGGTCCCTTCCCGGGATCCCACCTCGGCATCATCCGCATCACGGGGGGTGGAGGCGGTCGGAAGAGAGTCCATATCCGACATGCCTAAGGACCCGCTCGACGAAGCGGGAAGATCATCCTTGGGCGGACTGCAGGGTTGTATGCGGCATTAGAAAGACACTGTGTGGCAAAAAAAGAAAAATCATAAAGTTATTCGGGAGTCCGGATACTTACGATCTCGCCAGGGGCTTGGCCCTTGGAGGCCAGTCCTCGTCGTCGTCACTGGCGTTGGCAGAGCAGTCCGGGGAAAGAGTTTTTCCCTTATTGGACCCTTCGGCCTCCCTCGTTGGTGAGGCCTTCCTTTTCCTCCCTCCCCCCGCTGGGGGAGAGGCTTTCTTCTTCTCCTCCTCACCTTTGTGAGAGGAGTCTGCCTTGGAGTCATCATCCGATAACACCTGAAAACAGGAACTCTTCTGAGTGCCCATGGCCTTCTTCTTGGCCTTATTCTCCGGCACCACGTGGGGTGCCGGAGCCAGCAGCCCCGTTAGGCGGGCGTCCGCTGGGTCCTCTGGCAATGGGGCCAGACAGATAGTCTGTTCGGCCTTCTCAGCTAGCCCTGTCAAAGGAAAGGGAGTTTAGATCCCGCATAGAGTCAAACTATGGAAAACAAGCGTCCCGTAAAGGACAAAATCGCTTACCTCGTCAGCCGGACGCTGCGAGCTGAATCCGTGATCTTCGGTACTGGATGCGGGAGCCTCGGCGCCCTTGAACAGCACCTTCCAGACATCTTCGTACGTAGTGTCAAAGAGCCCGCTCAAAGTCTGGTGCTGCGCCGGATTGAACTCCCACATGTTGAAGCCCCGTCGTTGGCACAGGAGGATCCGGCGGATGAGCATGACCTGGACCACGTTGACAAGCTTGAGCTTCTTGTCCACCAGCTTTTGGATGCAGGCTTGGAGTCCGGTCAGCTCCTCCGAATCACCCCAAGTCCGGCCGCTCTCTTTCCAGGAGGTGAGTCGTGTGGGGATGCCAGATCTGAATTCGGGGGCCGCTGCCCATTCGGGGTCACGCGGCTCGGTGATGTAGAACCACCCCGATTGCCACCCCTTAATGGTTTCCACGAAAGTGCCCTCAAGCCAGGTAACGTTGGACATCCTGCCCATCATGGCTCCTCCGCACTCCGCTTGGCTGCCCTTCACAACCTTCGGCTTGACATTGAAGGTCTTGAGCCACAAGCCGAAGTGGGGCTGGATGCAGAGGAAGGCCTCACACACGACGATAAACGCCGAGATGTTGAGGATGAAATTCGGGGCCTGATCATGGAAATCCAGGCCGTAGTAGAACATGAGCCCCCGGACAAAGGGATGGAGTGGGAAGCCCAGTCCGCAGAGGAAATGGGTAAGAAATACTACCCTCTCATGGGGCCTGGGGGTGGGGATGAGCTCCCCCTCGTCGGGGAGCCAATGCACGATGTTGCTGGATAAATATCCGGTGCTGCGCAGCTTCTGGATGTGCCCCTCCGTGACGGAGGAGGCCATCCACTTGCCTCCCGCTCCGGACATAGTTGGAGAAGGTTGAGGTGAGATGTGTAGACTTGGGCGCTGGAGCTCGAGTTCGCGGAGATGGATAAGCCAAGGAGGAAGAAGGCACAGGTAAAAGGGTTGGATCTTTATCCCCTTATATGGGCGGACAAAAACATGTGTCCCCACCGGCCTGATAAAACTCACTTATCTCCCAAGCGCTGCAATCAATGGCGCGGTTGGGTTACCCACGTCCGTATTGATGGGAATCCCGAAATAAGGGGAACACGATCTCTGCTTCGACAAGACGTGCCAAGCAAACCGCTTCACTAAACGCGCTGAGGCGGTACAATAAAAACAATTCTAGTAAAGGCTTGGTAGTGGTGTGACATCACGCCACCAAAAACGTCAGCAGATTGAACTTGTGTAAATATTATTCTCTCTACGGTGGTATGTGGAATTTATTTTGCAGAGCCGGACACTATCCTAGTGTTCACAATCTTCTACAAATTATTCGGACGAGGAACCCGCCTTGCAATGCTGAAGACAATATGCGCGCCGGACTCATCATCATTGAAGCCTGGTTCAGGGGCTACTGAGGGAGTCCTGGACTAGGGGGTGTCCGGACAGCCGAACTATCATGATCAGCCGGACTCCAAGACTATGAAGATACAAGATTGAAGACTTCGTCCCGTGTCCGGATGGGACTTTCCTTGGCGTGGAAGGCAAGCTTGGTGATACAGATATGTACATCTCCTACCATTGAACTGACTCTGTGTAACCCTAGCCCTCTCCGGTGACTATATAAACCGGATGGCTTTAGTCCGTAGGACGAACAACAATCATACCATAGGCTAGCTTCTAGGGTTTAGCCTCCTTGATCTCGTGGTAGATCCACTCTTGTAACACACATCATCAATATTAATCAAGCAGGACGTAGGGTTTTACCTCCATCAAGAGGGCCCGAACCTAGGTAAAACATCGTGTCCCTTGTCTCCTGTTACCATCCGCCTAGACGCATAGTTCGGGACCCCCTACCCGAGATCCGCCGGTTTTGACACCGACATCCGCCTTAGCAGATAAGAATGGAACGTCAGGCAGCAAATCCAGGAGCCGGGCAAACCCAACATTTGACCAAAGACATGATTCAGAGCTGATGCATATAAGGCCAAACTCGCGACGCCGAACACTCCCGAAGGTATTCGGACTTTATAACATATACTGGGCTGAGTAAAGCCCTTTATTAGACCTTGTATTTCCAGGTACGTGCATTAGTCTATCGTGGTGAAATGCCATTAACGGCAGTATCCTCTGTGGGTGTAGTACCCATGGGATGTGTAAGCAACAAGAGACAATAAAGAAGGTTTACACAGGGGCTTAATCTAAAGAGAAACCTTTGAGAGGGGCCCTGCTGCATGTCTGCGCCTTTGTCTCCATTGTGCCGTGTCTTGGGAGGGTGTCGCACGAATGGTGTCTGTAAAAAGGAAAACTCATGTAGAAGAGTATGACGTAAGCGTGTGAAGAGTTGGCTATCACCAATGGATAGTAAAAGTGTAAGACATTGGCCTGTTAATAAGGTTAAGCCAAGAGTTGGGCTTTATTAAATATCTATAGCCCCTCGTGTCCTCTATGGAATTACGTGTGCGGCACCCAGATCAGGTTTATCTGGGCTGCCGGACTCGCCTAACCATGTCCATGGTCTTAACGACTAATCATGCGTTTTGGTATGGGAGGCCGCTTAGAGTCCGGCTGCTGGAGCCATCTCATACTCTTCCGCACGTAAGGAACGCTCTATATTTCTGTTGACGGTGATGACTCCACGTGGACCGGGCATCTTGAGTTTAAGGTAGGCGTAGTGTGGTACTGCGTTGAAGCAGGCGAAGGCCGTTCTCCCGAGTAATGCATGATAACCACTTTGGAGGGGGCGATGGTGAAGAGCAGTTCTTCGCTTCTGAAGTTCCCTGGGGAACCGAATGTCACCTCTACTACGAGGGAGCCCCTGCAGCGGGCTTCAACGCCTGGTATCACCCCTTCAAAGGTGGTGTTACTTTGGCTGATTCTGGATGGGTCTATCCCCATCCTGCGGACAGTGTCCTGGTACATTAGATTAAGACTACTGCCGCCGTCCATGAGGACGCGAGTAAGATGGTATCCGTCGATTATTGGGTCGAGCACCAAGGCAGCTGATCCTCCCTGTCGCATACTAGTTGGGTAGTCCCTGTGATCAAAGGTGATCGGGCAGGCCGACCAGTAGTTAAGTTTGGGGGCGACGGGCTCTATAGCGTATGCGTCTCTGAGCGCGCGTTTGCGCCTTCTCGTGGGTATGTGAGTCGCGTGGATCATGTTTACTATTTTTACCTCTGGTGGGAATTTTTTCTGTCCCCCAGTGTTCGGCTGGCGAGGCTCATCCTCGTCTTCACTTGGTGTTTTCCTTCCCTTGTGTTCGGCATTTAATTTGCCGACCTACTTAAAGACCCAGCATTCTCTGTGAGTGTGGTTCGCAGGTTTTTCGGGGGTGCCATGAATTTGGCACAGTTTGTCCAGGACTTTGTTCAGGCCGGACGGTCCCTCTTTGCTGCCTTTAAATGGCTTCTTTTGTTGACCAGGTCGAGAGCCCCTGAATCCGACGTTGACTGTTGTGTTGTCGGTACTTTCTTCCTTGTTTTGGCGTTTGTTTTTATTGCGCCATGGCTTCCGGTTGCCATCCCTGATTTCGGATGTACTTGCGTCGCTGGTGCCTCTACGGGCCAACCAACTGTCTTCACCCGTGCAAAAGTGGGTCATAAGGCTTGTTATGGCTGCCATTGTCCTCGGCTTTTCTTGGCCGACGTGTCTGGCAAGCCACTCGTCCCAGATACTGTGCTTGAAGGCCGCTAAGGCTTCGGCATCCGGACAATCGACAATTTTCTTCTTAGTGAGGAATCTATTCCAAAGCTTGTGGGCGGACTCTCCGGGCTGTTGAATTATGTGAATTAAATCATCCGTGTCCGGAGGTCGGACATAGGTCCCTTGAAAATTGGCCCTGAAAGCATCCTCGAGTTCCTCCCAACTTCCGATTGAATTTTTGGGGAGACTTGTCGGATTTCGGGTTCCGGCAGACCCTCAAGGTTCGAACTCTGGGGTGCACGCGGAGATCACACCCCCTTCCTACCCATGTCTCGTCGCCTCGCAAGGATCTAAACTACATGAAGAACAACACAGAGGACACGAGATTTATACTGGTTCAGGCCACCATTGTGGTGTAATACCCTACTCCAGTGTGTGGTGTGGTGGATTGCCTCTGGGGCCGATGATGAATAATACAAGGGAAGAACAGCCTCGCGAGGGTTTGTTCTTGGCTGGTGCGATGAACTGATGGGGGAGTTCGGTCACCTCTCTCTCTCTGTGTATCAAATGCCTCTAGTCTCCTCCGTCTCCAGATGCGGATCCCTCTACCCTGTGGGTGGCTAGTCCTATTTATAGGCGGAGGCCCTGGGCCTCTTCCCAAATATTGAGCGGGAAGGGCGCCAACAATTGGCCATTTTGAAGGGGAACATCTAGTACACTTATCCTGACTAAAGTTGGTCCTCGCCTGCCAAAGACCCTGATGATGACGCCGACTTGGGCTCCACGATCACCTCCATCCTGTCGTCCTACTGGTCTTGGTCTTGTTGCACCGAAATGGTTGCCTTTGCTTGATACTCTCGCCTGCGCTTGCCCCCTTTGCACCAAAGAGGAAACAAGGACTCTGCGCAGGCCGGCACCCACCTGGCGCCCGCCTAGCCTTGGTCGTCATGGCTTGCGTCATGAGCACCTCGCGAGGTACCCCTCCTTGATCTCTCCGCCTCCTCGTGAGCCAGCCTGACGAGGCCATGCCCGAGGAAGCCTCCTGTCGTCCGCCCCACGAGGCTTGGCCCCTCGCGAGGGTCTTGAGCATGTGTTGATGAAGATGGGCCATACTGGGCCACTCCTGGAGCCACGCCGCAGGCCGCAGGTAGGCAAGTCTGGGTATCCCCGTTCCCAGAACGCCGACAGTAGCCCCCGGGCCCAAGGCACGCCTGGACTTGGCTTAGTAGAGAAGCGAAGGGGCAAGTGCGAAGTGCCACGGGCCCCAATAGCCTGCGGCCTTGGGCGCCACGTGGCGGTTGATTGGACATGGGCATCCTAGCTCCCCCATGACGCCTCGGTAACTGCACGATTTGACAAGTCCCTGCACGCAAAACGGGCATGATTACCTGCGATCATAGTGGTCGGCGGTTGGCCTCCCTTGGCTATATGTACGGAATGGTGCGAGCCCTTCCAGTTCACCCCTTCTTGCTACTCCCCTTCTCCTTCCTGGCCACTCGCCATCCCCATGGCCCCGCCGAAGAGGTTCTCGGCCGCAGAGAAGGGAAAGGCCCACCAGGAAGGGCCTGACTCTCCTCCGGCCAAGCGTGGCCGGGGCCGCCCTCGCAAGCACCCCATGGCCCCTGCCGCGGCCTCCCATGGCCGCGGCAACAGCCCTCTGCGCGGCAGTGGGCGTTCGGCCGCCAACGAGAGGTATGCTGAGGCTACGCGACCCCCAAGGCCGCGCTTTCGCTCGGCGGAGGTGCTGCCGGAGTTTGTCGTGTGGTCGGCGGACCCGACTGGCACCTGGCTCCAGCTCCCCCGCTTCTTCATAGGTGAACTTTCGGCTGGTGCCCCGGGCGGCCTTTGGCTTCAGGCAGATGGTTGCTGCAGCAGGGCCTCTTGGGCTACTCTAGAGGTCTCCACCACCGGGGAGGCGGCCTTGACTCGCGGCTGGCAGACATTTGCCCGCACGCGTGGCCTGAGCCGTCGATGCACTCTACACTTCAAGTTCGATGGCGACGCCACCCTCTACATGAGCGGGTTCGGGGAAGACGGTCGCCGTGCCGGATGCTGCCCCGAAGATGATGACCGCGACCGCGCGGCATTGGTCGGGGTGAAGGTGGCGGAGGGCGTGCGGGCGGCGGTGCCCGAGGCCCGCCAAGATCTCGTGACTCCCCCTTAGACGACAGCTCCTCCAGTGGCGGTTGCACCCAGCCCCCTCATCGTCTCGCTCGCCTGGCAGAGGGCAGCGGGTTGGCCCGACGCCGCGCTCCGGTGAAGCGGGAGGTGGAATCCAGCTGAGCTCCGGAGGCAGTACGAGCCTTCGCTGAGAGTTGGCACCGGGCAAGTCGTGCCCCCTTTTGCTTTCCTTTCTCTCCTGCACGAAAAGAATGTAATTCGGTGCCCCACGGGGCGTGCTGAACTGTCGCTATTTAATTGGTGCACTGTTTCTACTGTTTATGTGCTATGTTTTCCTTCTGCGTGTCTATGCGTGGAAATCACTTATCTTGGGGGAGCTCGTCGCGGTCCTCGCCTCCCAAGGTTAGGGCCTCGTCCTGCGCCTTGTGTCCTGCAGAGTTTAGTCAGAAGGGGTAGTCTCCAGCCTCGGTAGCGAGGGCAACCAACTCAAGCCCCGTGACCGTGCCGCGATGCCCGTGGGGCATGGAATGGGAGGGGTGCTCCCGCAGCGGACTCGGACAGGGAAGTTCCAAACCACTGGGCAGAAAAACACTCGCGAGGGTGCCCATGCTCCTCCCTCATGAGACTTCGCGCGAGAGAAAACAAAACAAATAAGTGAAATGGACGAAGGGTCGCGAGCTCGAAACTGCAACAGCCTTAGAAAAACTTCAAATAAAAACAAGCAAGACAACTGCGGAAAGCAAATAAAAGAAGCCGCGTCCGGCACCTAGTCTAGTCTTCGACGTCTTCTCACCAGTGCCGAGCTAAGTGCTGCCACTGGGCATGGGCGGGAGCCCCCGAGGCCCGAGGGCGGCTCTCCGGAGACTCCGGGGCGTGTACAGCCCCACTCATTATTACGTGAGAGTGTCACGGGTGGCGAGCTTCACAGGCGTTTGCCTTCTTCACAGGCACTGGGACTTTTCCAAAACGCGGCTACTTCACAGGCATTCACCTTCTTCACAGGCACTGGGCCTTTTCCAAAACACGGCTACTTCATAGGCATTCGCCTTCTTCACAGGCACCGGGCCTTTTCCAAAACGCGGCTACTTCACAGGCATTCGCCTTCTTCACAGGCATCGGGCCTTTTCCAAAACGGAGCTACTTCACAGGCACCGGGCCTTTTTCATGGGTAAAATCTTCGGAGATGTTGGATGTTCCATGCGTTCTGGATGGGCACCCCCTCCTGGGTCACCAAGCGTGCGGAGCCAGACCTGAAAACATGAACAACCATAAACGGGCCCTCCCACTTGGGAGAGAGCGTGTGCAGTCCCTCCCTGGAGAGAACCCGTCTGAGCACAAGATCCCCTACCTCAAGAGTCCTAGGGCGGATGTTGCGGCAGTGGTATCGTCGCAGTGCTTGTTGGTACCTTGCTTCCCGCAGTGCGGCTTCTTGGCGATGTTCCTCCCCCACCACGAGATCCGTCCCCCGTATAGCGTCCTGCTACGCCTCGTCGAACGCCAGGACCCGCGCGGAACAACGTCTGACCTCGTGAGGGAGAACAGCTTCAGCTCCATAAACCAGAAAGAATGGGGTCTCGCAAGTCGGCTTGGTTGCGGTCGTGCGGATTGACCATAACACAAACTGGAGCTCGTCATGCCAGCCCCTGCCGCAGGCTTCCAGCTTCTTCTTGAAGGTCCTGGTTTTGAGGCCCCTCAGGACCTCCGCATTGGCCCGCTCGGCCTGACTGTTGCTTCGCGGGTGCGCCACCGAAGCGTAGCATATCTGCGTTCCAAGGTTAGCACAGTATGTTTTGAAGAGGTTACTGGTGAACTGCGAACCATTGTCGGTGATGATGTGGTTCGGCACCCCGAATCGGCTCACGAGGCCCTTGATGAATTTGACCGCGGAGCCTGCGGGGATGGTGCGGACAGCTTCCACCTCAGCCCACTTGTTGAACTTGTCCACGGCGAAGTAGAGGTAGCGGTAGCCTCCTGGCGCCCGAGGGAACGTACCCAGGATATCCAGCCCCCGGACTGTGAATGGACACGAGAGGGGTATAGTCTGCAGACCCCCCGCCGGCTGATGGATCTGCTTGGCATGGAACTGACAGGCCTCGCAAGCTTTCACCAGTTCCACAGCATCATTGAGTGTCGTGGGCCAATAGAACCCGCTGCGGAATGCCTTGCCAACAAGAGTTCGTGACGACGAGTGATGCCCATAGGCCCCACCGTGTATGTCTGCCAGTAGCTCCTTCCCTTGCTCCCTGGAAATGCAACGTAGGGACACATCATTCGGTCGTCTTTGGTAGAGCTCTCCATCCTTAAGGCAATATGTCATGGTCTGCCGTGCCACACGTTCCGCTTCCTCCTCCTTTTCCGGCAATGTGCCTCGTGTCAGGTAACTCTTGAGCTCTGTGATCCAGCACCCCTCCTGAGGCTCCAGTGCCAGGAGCAGGCGCGCTCCTGAGGTCGGGCCGCAGACCGGTGCTCCCGAGGCAGGGGGCTGAGGGAGCTCCACCCGAGGTTGCGCCGTGCTTGACAGTGATGGCGTCGCCGAGGGCTTGAAGAGCCGCTCCTCGAAGACATTGGGCTCTTGAGGCAGCCGCCTGGATGCCCTTTTGGTGATGTCATCAGCCTCTTGATTGGTGTCGCAGGGCACATGCTACAACTCCAGCCCCCAGAACTGCTTCTCCATCATGCGGACTTCCGCGAGGTAGGCTTCCATGTGCTCGTCCTTCGGCTCGTATACTTTGTTGGAGAAGTTGGCGAGGAGCTGCAAATCACCCTTGATGGTGAGGCGCTTCACCCCCAGGGCGACTGCGGCTTTCAGGCCTGCTATCAGGCCTTCGTATTCTGCTATGTTGTTGGAGACCTTTTCCCCGTGCTGGAAACAGAGTTGCACGGTGTAGTAGAGTTTGTCTTGAGTGGGAGATACGAGCACCGCACCAGCCCCCGCGCCGTGTCGGGAGAACGCCCCGTCGAAGTACATGACCCATCCGTCCGGTGCCTCGCTTCCTGGGGAGAGTGATCGATCCTCGCCAGCCTCAAGGCCTGGCGCATCCGCCCATTCCGCCACGAAGTCCGCAAGCGCGGCCCCCTTGATGACTCTGGTTGTGCTGAATTCTATCTGAAATGCTTGCAACTTGATGTTCCACTCAGCGACTCTTCCGGCTGAGTTGGGGCTTCTGAGCACCCTTTCCAAGGGATATGCTGAGATGACCTTGATGGGATGGCCTTGGAAATAGTGCCGCAGTGTCAGGACCTCGATCCTAAGTCACACCGATCTAGCATGTAACACATCATATCACTTTGCGGCCTCACCCACGCTATTCCCACGGGTGCCACCTTACCTGGCCCGGGACCATTTGCGCCGTTTGGCTCACGTATATGATAGTGCCGCTAGCATCCATATGACAAAGAACCCAGGCTGACATGGCTAGTCGTGAACCCAAAGTGGCACTAACTTATAGGGACAGGCATACATGACCCAGCAACGAACGTGTCGGTCATCAGTGAGTGAATCCGGGCTGTAGCAACTGGGCTAGCAGGACTCCGGTAAACCGGGCTGTAGCAGGCTAACAGGACTCCGATAGACACCGCATGACATTTCCCCGAAGGGACAGACCCAGGAACGAAGAAGGACACATGCCGGCCAGCCTAAGTGTTCCAGAGCAGTAGCAAGCTACCAAGGCTCAGTGGAAGCACTAGGAGACATTTCCCGGTAAGAGAGGCTACCAAGGATAAACAACTAGTTAGTCAGATCCCACACATACCAAGCATTTCAATAACATTCACACAATATGCTCGATATGTGTAAATACAACATGGCATCACAACATGACTCTACAACTCAAGTATTTTATTCAATAGACTCCGAGGAGCGAGATATTACAATCATGGGTCTCATGACCCAACATTCAGAGCATACAAGTCAAGCACAAGCGGAAGCTTAACATGTCTGAGTACAGACATCTACAAATGAAAAGGGCTGAGAAGCCTAACTATCTACCCGATCCTGCCGAGGGCACAAGATCATAGTTGAGGTAACAAGCTAAACGTCGAAGTCCACGCGGAATTACTAGTGAGACGGAAGTCTCTGCAAAAATGTAAAATAGGCAAACGTGAGTACAAATGTACCCAGCAAGACTTACATCAGAACTAACTACATATGCATCATTATCAATCAAGGGGATGGTGGAGTTTAGCTGCAGCAAGCCAGCTTTGACTCAGTGGCTATCCTGAACTACGACTGCAAGTAACTCTTTTGAGGTGGCGCACACGAGTCCACATATTCACCATATCAATACACCACTATGGATCCGCTCCCGTCTCCCTACGAGAACGCCATCCATAGCACTCACGCTTATCTTGCGCATTTTAGAGTATCCACTTTCACTTGTCTATGAACTGTATAGGCAACCCAGAAGTCCTTTACCGTAGACACGGCTATTCGAATAGATCATATTAACCCTGCAGGGGTGTACTTCTTCACACACGCTCTCACCACTTACCACCGTTTACACGACATGTACTCGGCAACCTTCAAGCGGAAGCCCAGCGAGGGTGTCGGCCACGACCTGACTAACCACACAAGTCTCTCGTCCAGGTTTATCGCCTATTTGGGTTCCATCACAAGGAGATCCGACCGGGGTGTCGCTCACGGCCCCAAACGATGTGTGCAGGGTTCCCAAGCCCACCATCCGGGTGCCACTTGGTACACTGGGCCACTGGGCCTAGTCTGTCCCAAGCCCACCTGTACCGGATGCCACTTGGTAGACTACTAACACTACCTACAAACACCAGAAACTAGTAGCAACTCCTGGACAGAGATCAGGTTGATTAATAAGTTGAGAGGGGCCGAGTTACCGGAACCCAATGTGTGGTAGTAGCTGTTCATGGATCACAAACACAGAACTCAGTTCCTGAGGACGGCTTCAATGAGACAACCCACCATGTACTCCTACATGGCCTCTCACCGCTACCTTTACCAAATCGTGTTCACACACTTAGCTCACACACAGTAGGACAGGTTTCACAACATTCCAATTCATCCCCGATGAATCAAACCTGACACAACTCTAAGCAATAACAGGCATGACAAACAAGCATGCATGAGTAGGCACATCAGGGCTCAAACAACTTCTACTCATGCTAGTGGGTTTCATCTATTTACTGTGGCAATGACAGGTCATGCATAGGAAAGGGGTTCAACTACCGCAGCATGTAACAGTTGAATAGTTGTTGTCCTAATGCAGTAAAAGAGAGCAGGAGCGAGAGAGTGGGATTGTATCGGAATGAAAAGGGGGTTTTGCTTGCCTGGCATTTCTGAAGATAGTATAGTTCTTCATCGGTGTCATCGATCTCATCGTCGAAACCAAGTCTATCGGGAGGGGACAAACACCGGCAAACAAGGAAGAACACAATCAATGCAATGCACAATATGACGCATGATCATGACATGGCAATATTCTGTTGATTGGGCTAATGCAACTAGCACCAAGATTAAATGAAGTTGGTTTGAACCCAAGGTTCAAATTCAAACTCCATATGTGAAGGTTTAAATGCCCTTTATATGATTTGTCCTAAACATCAGCCATAAGTTGTTCTAACATGCATGAAAACAGGACAGATGGATAGATTGGATTTTTCTGATCATTTTTCATATATAATTTATTTCATTCTGAGTTACGGTTGAATTTATATGAATTTTAGAAGTTTATACTATTTTCTGGAATTTCCAGGTTATTTTAAATTAGACTAAAACTAGAAAATAGTTTACTGCGCCAACATGACATCATGCTGGCGTCAGCAGGTCAACAAGCGGCCCGGGTCAAACTGACCAGCGGGCCCGCGTATTAGTTACTAACCTAACTAACTGGGTTAATTAGCGTTTTAACTTAAGCTAACCTAGATTAATTAGGCGGGCTGGTCCCGCATGTCAGTGACCCATGGGAGGTCAAACCCCTGGTCAACAGGGCCTAACCAGCTGGCGGCTCGTCGCCGGTGGCAACAGGCGCAGCGGAGGGCTCGGGTTCGCTCTCTCGGTGCCCAAACGAGCGGCGGAGGGCACCCGCGGGGAGCTGGAGCTCTCCCGCATCTAGTGCAACAAGAGGCAGCAGCTGGGGTGGACGGAGTTGAGCGTGGTGAGGTCATCCGCGGCGGCCGGAATTCGGCCGAGTGCGGGGACGCGGCTGCGGTGCACTGGGAAAGCAACTGGCGGTGGCGTTGGCTTCCTACGGAGCTTCTGAGCATGGTGACACGCGCGGATGCGGGCTGTGGTGACTCAGACCACGGCGGCGCCATGGCCAGAGGCGGAGGGCTCTCGGGCTCGATGGGAACGACGACTATGCGGCGCAATTGAGCAAGGGGAGAGAGGGGGACGAAGGAGGAGCTCACGGCGGGTCAGACGAGCGGCTCAGTGGCCTCGGGGGAGGCTTGGAGGCGACCGGCGACGATGGCAATCTCCGACGGCCATGCAGAGAAGAAGAGCTCGATGACAAGGCTTCAAGGCGTCTGGGGTCGTGTGGTTCAGCGTAGAGGCGCGCGTCAGTGAGGCGGAGCTCGTGGGCGGGATGGCTGGCCGCGGGGAGGTCGGTGGTAGCGGCGAATGGCGACGGTGGTGGCGGCTCCGTTCGGTGGTGAGAGAGAGGGGTCCAGGGGAGAGGATGAGGGCGAGGGAGAGAGCAGAGAGTGAGGGGAAAGTGAGAGGGGGGCCTCGAGCGTATCCAGACGCGGATTAGGATGAAGGAGAGGCCTCCAGCGCGAAGCAAGAGGTGGCCGGCGTCGACGAGCGTGCATCCAGCACACAGCTGCTTCGGGGCGAGGGGGAGGACGACGACTGGCAGCTGGGCTGCACAGTAACGGGCCACGCAGGTGGGCTGGTATCCCTGGTGGGCCTCAAGGTAAGTCCAGGTAAGGTTGCTCTGTTTTATTTCCTGCTTTCTATTTTCTATAAAATTTAGGGCTTTTCTAAAAATACTAAAATGTTTCCAAAAATCCTGCAAATAGTTGTGGGCTCTGTTGGGATTATTCCTAACAGCCCACACTTAAGTTCAGAATTAATTGAGCACATTAAATAATATATAGCACTTAAATGCCCAATTGCAAATACTATATGATTTAATTTAGTGACCAAATATGTCATGGAAAAATGTGCAACACCTCTGGTTACTGTTTACAGTATTAACCAGAAATGATGAACATTTTTGAGAGCCATTTGGACTTACTGAGGATATTTTAGGTGAACCTAGTGAATTCCTTTTTATGCTAGAGTTTGAACATGCCCCATTTCAAGTTCATTTGGAAATTAAACATGACGCACACATGAAGGGCTAGCTTACTGCATACCAGGACTAGGGATGTGACACGCAGCTTGTGCAAGGCTACCAACAGCGCGAGGAGGAGTTTCTGAGGCATGGGGTACTGCGCCCTCGCGTCCCGCAACACCGTGCTGACAAAGTACACAGCATGCTCGACGAGGTGGGGAGTGTTGGCGCTGCTGGCGCCCTCCGGAGGCTAGGGCGCCTCCCGAGACAATGGAGCCCCCGGTGGCTGGTCGCTTAGATGAGGGGCCTCTTCTGTCCTGGGTGTGCTTCCCTGCTGTGGCTGGTCCTTCTCGGCTGCAGCCGCGGTCTCTGTGAGGCCCTCTTGGTCCTGCTTTGCTTTAACCCGGACGGTTGCCGCGGTCTTGGTCCTACGCTCCTCCCTAACAGCCACCAGGGCTGCGCTGGCAGAGTAGGGGGTGGCCGCAAGGTAGAGCACCAGGGGCTCTTGAGGACGCGGAGCCACCATCACCGGAGGGCTAGTTAAGTACCTTTTGAGATCCTGGAACGCCTTGTCGGCCTCTTCAGTCCATTCAAAGGGGCCCTTCTTCTTCATCATCTTGCAGAAGCGCTGCGCTCGTTCCCCCAGCTTGGAGATGAAACACCCCAGTGCAGTCACGCGCCCGGTGAGCTTCTGCATCTCTCTGAGGGTCTTCGGCGGGCTCATGTCCTCGACTGCTTTTACCTTTTCTGGGTTGGCCTCGATGCCTCGGTGAGACACGAGGAAACCCAGGAGCTTGCCCAAGGGGACTCCAAACACACACTTCTCCGGGTTGAGCCGCAGGTCCACTTTGTTAAGGCTCGCGAAGGTTTCCTTCAAGTCCTGTATCAGGGTTTTTGCCTCCCGAGACTTCGCCACAATGTCATCAACATAAGCCTCAGCATTCCTCCCGAGCTGCCGACCCAAGGCGATGTGCATCAGCCGCTGAAAGGTCGCACCAGCATTGCGCCACCCGAACGGCATGCACGTATAGCAGTACACTCCGCACGGGGTCAGGCGTATTTTCCACATCTTCTACTGCCATCTTGATCTGGTGGTAGCCGGAGAAGGCATCCAGGAAGCACAACAAATCACACTCAGCGGTGGAGTCGACGATCTGGTCGATGCGGGGGAGCAGGAATGGATCCTGCAGGCAGGCCTTGCTGAGGTTGGTGAAGTCAACACACATGCGTTCCTTTCCCCCCTTCTTCAGCACGACAACTGGGTTAGCCAGCCAATCTGGGTAGCGGACCTCGCGAATGACCCCTGCCGCCTCCAACTTGCGGGTCTCTTGGACGATGAAAGCTTGCTTCTCAGTGGACTGCCGCCTCGCCTTCTGGTTCACGGGGCGCACATTGGGGAACATGTTGAGGTGATGCTCGATTACGCCCCTCGGGACCCCTGCTAGCTGATCAGGTTCCCACGCGAATACCTTCTTGTTCGTGCGTAGGAACTTCACCAAGGCATCCTCCTATTCGGGCTCGAGGTTGGCGCCTATGGTGAAGGTGGCGCTGGTAGATCCGTCCTCGTCGACCAGTACCTGCTTGGTATCCGCCTTGTCCTAGGTGAATAGATGTTTCCTCTTGGCCGGTGCAGCCCCCTTGGGCTCGGGGGCGTCTGAGCCGGTGGGCTGCGCCACCGCCGCGGCCTTGAAGGTAAGCTTGAGCGCTTGCAATGCATCCCCTGTGTCTCCAGACACGGTGAGGACGCCGCTACTCCCGGGCATCTTCATGAGGTTGTACGTTGGGTGAGTTGCGGCCATGAACCGGGCTAGTGCCAGGTAGCCAAGGATGGCGTTGTATGGGAGGCCGATGGGGGCGATGTCGAAGTCGATTAGCTCCGTGCGGAAGTTGTCGTAGGTGTCGAAGGTCACCAGAAGGCGGATCTGCCCCAGGGAGCCGGTGGAGCTGCCTCCGACGCCCAAGAAGGGCTTGCTGGGCTGCAGCCGCTCCGGCGGCACGTGGAGGAGGCTGAAGGCCTCGACTGAGAGCACGCTGAGGCCAGCACCGCCGTCGGTGAGGGTCCTGGTGACAGCCACCTGACATATGGTGGGGGTACATAGCATCGGGAGCGCGCCCGAGCAGGCCGAGTTGGAGGGCTGATCCTCTGAGCTGAAGGCCAGATCGGCTTTAGGTACCGCCCAGCCCGGAGGCGCCCCACGCGGCGCGGAAGCGGTGCCGATCTTGCGGACGAATGACTTGATGTGGCGGCCAGAAGGTGGCGCCTGCGAGCCACCTAGGAGAGCTATGACGACCGGGTGCGCCGGTGCAGCATACTGGGCGAGGAAGAGGCCGCGCAGCTCCCCCCAGGAGGCCACGGAAGCCATCGGCAGGTGGAGCATCCACATGCGCGGGATGCCAGTGAGGGCCATGGGAAACCAGTTAGCCATGACCCTGTCGTCGCCCCCGGCCTCGAGGACAACCTCCTCGTAGGCCAGCAGAAAAGCCAGCGGATCTTCCGTGCCATCATAGCGTGGTGGCATCTCCGGCTTGAACTTGTTCGGCCATTGCACCTGTCACAGGGCGGGGGCCAAGGCTCGGAGCCCCATGGCCCGCGTGCTGGCGCTGGCGACCGGAGCGGGCGACGCATTGCCCATCATGAGGGCGAACTGCCGTGTTGGCGGAGAGCGGGTCGGTGGAAGGGAAAGCTCTGGCGCACCCCTACCTGGCGCGCCAAATGTCGGATTTCGGGTTCCGGCAGACCCTCAAGGTTCAAACTCTGGGGTACACGCGGAGATCACACCCCGTGCCTACCCATGTCTTGTCGCCTCGCAAGGATCTAAACTACACGAAGAACAACACAGAGGACACGAGATTTATACTAGTCCAGGCCACCATTGTGGTGTAATACCCTACTCCAGTGTGTGGTGTGGTGGATTGCCTCTGGGGCTGATGATGAATAATACAAGGGAAGAACAGCCTCACGAGGGTCTATTCTTGGCTGGTGCGATGAACTGCTGGGGGAGTTCAGTCGCCTCTCTCTCTGTGTATCAAATGCCTCTAGTCTCCTCCGTCTCCAGATGCGGATCCCTCTACCCTGTGGGTGGCTAGTCCTATTTATAGGCTGAGGCCCTGGGCCTCTTCCCAAATATTGAGCGGGAAGGGCGCCAACAATTGTCATTTTGAAGGGGAATATCTAGTGCACTTATCCTAACTAAAGTAGGTCCTCGCCTGCCAAAGACCCTGACGATGACGCCGGCTTGGGCTCCAGGATGACCTCCATCCTGCCGTCCTGCTGGTCTTGGTCTTGTTGCACCGAAATGGTTGCCTTTGCTTGATACTCTCACCTGCGCTTGCCCCCTTTGCACCAAAGAGGAAACAAGGACTCTGCGTAGGCTGGCGCCCGCCTGGCGCTCGCCTGGCCTTGGTCGTCATGGCTTGCGTCATGAGCACCTCGCGAGGTACCCCGCCTTGATCTCTCCGCCTCCTCGCGAGCCAGCCTGACGAGGCCGTGCCCGAGGACGCCTCTTGTCGTCCGCCCCGCGGGGCTTGGCCCCTCGCGAGGGTCTTTAGCATGTGTTGATGAAGATGGGACGTACTGGGCCGCTCCTGGAGCCACGCTGGAGGCCGCAGGCAGGCAAGTCTGGGTACCCCTGTTCCCAGAATGCCAACAAGACTTTCAACCAGTGACGAGCTGGTCCCTTCAACTTGAGGGGAAGGTATTTGATGGCGCGGAGGTCGTCCCCACGAGCCATGTGCATATGCAGGATAAAATCCTCAATCCAGACCCCGGGGTCTGTCGTTCCGTCATATGCCTCTATGTTCACAGGTTTAAAACCATGTGGAAATTCGTGGTCCAGTACCTCTTTGGTGAAGCACAGAGGGTGAGCAACCCCTCAGTATCTGGACGTGTTGTGGCATGTCGTCGGCTGTTATTGTGTCTGGTGCTGATTCCGAACTGGTACTCGATCAGTCTGATCGTTTTGGTGACCATAGTCCTGCGCCGGGGCGTGTCCTCTAGATCCATAGATGGACGTCGTCGCGCCGGCCTTTTTATCCAGGAGCCCACGTAAATCGTGTGTGGCATTAGTAGCTGCTCTATTACGGTTATGAAGTGGTTGGTCCGGCCTACTGGCCGTATTGTTCTTCAGTGGAACGGACTCGTCGTCGAATTCTGGCAGCAGCTTGCACTTTGGGTAGCTCTTTGTGTGGCGATCATCGCCGTATTTTTCTTCAGTGTCTAGCACTTTATTCCATCTGCGATTGAGCGTTTCCTGTGCGGCTTTAAGCCTTTGCTTCTGCTTCTTTAGACTTCTCGCAGTGGCCATAAGTCTTTTGTGGAGGTTATCTCATTCCGAACGTGTTTCCGGGATGATGAATGTGTCATCGTCCGGACTGTGCTCCTGTCCCGGGGCAGTTTGATGAGTTCGTCCCTCGGGATCACTGTGATCGGGCGTCTGCTCCGGGTTGTGTTCGGCGTGACCTGGCTCATCCTGCTCCATCGCTGGGTCCATATGGTCGTTGTTGCCTTCGTAGTTGACTGGGGTGTCGATCTTTCTAGCGCTGTTATCGCTATTTTTACTGTGGCTGGACTTAGAGCGGCGTCTGCGCCGTCGTTTTGGCTTTTGTCTGGGGGTTTTATCCTCCGTTTTGTCGCCATCGTCCTCCCTAGGCGTATCCACCATATATATATATCATATGATGAGGTGGCAGTCCAGCACCCCGTGGGTGGTGGTTCTGAATTGTCTCATCCGCCGACGTCCATATCGTCGGTGTCATCAGAGTCCAAGTCAAGCATGTCTATTACATCGTCGACAGTGGCTATGAAGTGGGTGGTGGATGGGCAACGAATTTCTTCGTCGCCTTCTTCCCCCTTGAGCCGGAAATGGTTCAGCCAAGAGTCTCCTAACAAAGAGAGAGACTTTAATGAGTTCAGCATGTCGCCAAAGGGCGAGTGCTGGAAGATATCCGCAGTGGCAAATTCCATTATCGGAGCCCAGCCAGAATCGGTAGGCTCGGGGTGCGCGGTCTGGGACCTACAACCGTACACAAGTCCAGGGGTCCGGAGACACAGGCTTCCTTGGGGATGAAGTCTTTATTCGGCTCTACCGTCGATGAGTGTGCGGCCTCCGGGGTGGGGTCCATCCACCCGTCCTCGGACGATGCAATCTGCCTTGGATTTAGGTTCGGGGCTCCTGCACGCGTGATATCCCGAGTGTTGTCCGATAGCGGGTCTAAGCCATGCTCATCGTGACTGTTTGGTGCTCCTGGCATGGGCCCGAATCCATCGAAGATCAAGTCTCCGCGGATATCGGCCATGTAGTTCAAGTTTCCGAACCTGACCTGATGGCTGGGGGCGTTGCTGTCGATCTGCTCCAGATGGCCGAGCGAATCAGCGCGCAGTGCGAAGCCGCCGGACACGAAGATCTGTCCGGGGAGAAAGGTCTCACCCTGGACCGTGTTGTTGTTGATGATTAAAGGAGCCATCGAGCCTTGTAGCAACGACACAGAGGAACTCTCAATGAAAGCACCAATGTCGGTGTCAAAACCGGCGGATCTCGGGTATGGGGGTCCCGATCTGTGCATCTAAGGCTAATGGTAACAGGAGCAAGGGGCACGATGTTTTACCCAGGTTCGGGCCCTCTCGATGGAGGTAAAACCCTACTTCCTGCTTGATTGATCTTGATGATATGAGTATTACAAGAGTTGATCTACCACGAGATCATAGAGGCTAAACCCTAGGAGCTAGCCTATGATGATTATGATTGTCCCTATATGGACCAAACCCTTCGGTTTATATATCCACCGGAGGGGGCTAGGGTTTACACAGAGTCGGTTAAAAATAAGGAAATCTAATATCCGGATCGCCAAGCTTGTCTTCCACGCAAAGGAGAGTCACATCCGGACACGGGACGAAGTCTTGAGTCTTGTATCTTCATGGTCCAACAGTCCGGCCAAAGTATATAGTCCGGCTATCCGGATACACCCTAATCCAGGACTCCCTCAATGGTCAAGGTTCAAATCTAAATCATATCTTGCGGTAGGGGATGATGTCAAAATAGAACTTTCTCGGCAATGAGAGTTGGTCCAAATCAACTTTGAAATTCTTCAGTAGCATAATGCAACTACCGAACTGATCTATCCTCTGAGAGATTTTGATGTAATAATCTAGCATGGTGAAACAAGTGTCATGTGTGAATAATTAGTATGACAGTATTATTTATCACATGGTATATCATTGATAGAATTGCAACTCTCATTGTTGGTTAGGAACTTTCGTTCGATTCCATTCCAACAGGTGTCGTGCTTTATTCAATTTTGTGTATTCGCCATGCGACAGCATCTAAAACCAGCGCCGTACCAATTGCTTGCAATATGAAAAGTGTTGAGGTAGAACACATGGGCCCCCAAACATGCAGGGTGGGCTTGTGGCCCAAAGTCCAGAACCGTGAGCATGTCTGAGTATTATATTCTCAGCTGAACCCCCATATTGCCCGTGCGTTGCATGTACCATCAAGATGCATTTATATGAGTATTTTATCTTGTGAGAGAAAAGGATGAACGAGGGAAGGCCTTATTTGCAAATGTGGAGAGGTGTGTGGGTACCTTTTTGCAAAATTGCCATAGTTTCCTTCCTATCCGTCAGATATAAATCGGATGGCCTATATTGCAGGATGGCAGGCACACCATTGATACGCCTCCAACGTATCTATAATTGTTGATTGTTCTGTGCTATTATATTATCCGTTTTGGATGTTTATGGGCTTTACTTTACACTTCTATATCATTTTTGGGACTAACCTACTAACCAGAGACCCAGCCCGAATTGCTGTTTTTTTTGCCTATTTCAGTGTTTCGAAGAAAAGGGATATCAAACAGAGTCCAAACGGAATGAAACTTTCGGGAGCGATCTTTTTGGAACAAACGTGATCCAGGGGACTTGGAGTGGACCTCAAGCAACAGAGGAGGTGGCCACGAGGGTGCCCGGCGCGCCCCTTGGAGATGGGCGCGCCCCCCACCCTCGTGGGCCCCTCGAGCATCCACCGACCTACTTCTTCCTCCTATATATACCCACGTACCCTGAAACCTTTGAGGAGCACCACAAAAAACTATTTCCACCACCGCAACCTTCTGTATCCGCGAGATCCCATCTTGGAGCCTTCACCAGCGCTCCGCCGGAGGGGGAATCGACCATGGAGGGCCTCTACATCATCTCCAAGGCCCTTCCGATGAGTTGTGAGTAGTTTACGACAGACCTTTGGGTCCATATTTATTAGCTAGATGGCTTGTTCTCTCTCTTTGAATCTCAATACAAAGTTCTCCTTGATCTTCTTGGAGATATATTCGATCTAACTCTTTTTACGGTGTGTTTTTCGAGATCCGATGAATTGTGGGTTTATGATCAAGTTTATCTTTGAGAAATATTTGAATCTCCTCTGAATTCTTTTATGTGTGATTAAGTTATCTTTGCAAGTCTCTTCGAATTAACAGTTTGGTTTGGCCTACTAGATTGATCTTTCTTGCAATGGGAGAAGTGCTTAGCTTTGGGTTCAATCTTGCGGTGTCCTTTCCCAGTGACAGCAGGGGCAGCAAGGCACGTATTGTATTGTTGCCATCGAGGATAAAAAGATGGGGTTTATATCATATTGCATGAGTTTATCCCTCTACATCATGTCATCTTTCTTAATGCGTTACTCTGTTCTTTATGAACTTAATACTCTAGATGCATGCTGGATAGCGGTCGATGTGTGGAGTAATAGTAGTAGATGCAGGCAGGAGTCGGTCTACTTGTCACGGACGTGATGCCTATATACATGATCATGCCTAGATAATCTCATAATTATTCGCTTTTCTATCAATTGCTCGACAGTAATTTGTTCACCCACCGTAATACTTATGCTATCTTGAGAGAAGCCACTAGTGAAACCTATGGCCCCCGGGTCTATCTTTTATCATATAAGTTTTCCATCTACTTTTATTTGTATCTTTACTTTTCCAATTTATATCATAAAAATACCAAAAAATATTTATCTTATCATATTATCTCTATGAGATCTCACTTTCGCAAGTGGTCGTGAAGGGATTGACAGCCCCTTTATTGCGTTGGTTGCGAGGTTCTTGTTTGTTTGTGTAGGTGCGTGGGACTTTTGAGGAGCCTCCTACTAGATTGATACCTTGGTTCTCAAAAACTGAGGGAAATACTTATGCTACTTTGCTGCATCACCCTTTCCTCTTCAAGGAAAACCAACGCAAGCTCAAGACGTAGCAACCATTATCACCAACTCGTCTATACTGTGTTAAAAACACTCTGTTTTTTATATATGTTATATATATTCCCCTTGATTTTTATTATGTATAAAGTTGTGATATAAAAGGTTTGTATATTTCTTTACAGCGGGAGTATCTCTCTATCAAAAATATATTTATGTGTAACTAGTTACTCATGTATTTCTACTTCCTTTCGCTCATATGTGGGGCATCCGGCAATGGGGTCCACGTGCCATATGCACAAATTAGAGTGCAGAACTGCACGGTAGACACACCCCGGTCGTAGCGCCACAGTATTGCCCAATGATCTGTCAAATCACAACCCCTCCCCCCTTTTGAGGTTTAGCAGTAAGTTGGACGGACAAAGCAGCAAGATTTCACTGGGCCTGAATCCCCTTATCCCTCGTCTGCTTGTTCAGAGAAAACCCCCTCTTGGCGATTGCATAGGGTTTTCTCATGGAGAACCAGGTACGAATTCTTCATCCATCCCCGATAAATCCAAGTCCCTTGGTAGCAGGTAATCCTAGGACGGCAGCTGCCGCCCAAAGTGCGAGGACCCTACAGGTTTCTGCGCCCTCGGCGAGACGCCACACTTGTTCCTTCTCATCCTAACACAGGATTTTAAAACATGCACAGCATTTTCCTAGAATCCTCTTTTCTATCCGGGAGGGTGGGGTTTTTTTGAACATGCTGTCGACTAATTTGGAAATTTGGATTGCTATATTTGGATAAAAGGTACTACTAGTACGATGGTCAACACTAACGTGAAGGAGGAAGTTATTTCTAGATTTGGGTAGGGAATACATTGTGTTCTCATATTATTTTTCCTACACTATTTGCTCTGCCAGAACACATGTACTCAAGATGCTCGGCCTTGCCATAACTGAATACACTAGTTTAATGGTCACAGTGAAGACAAGCCATGGATATAAGTTCCAAGTTGGGTTCATGAACCAAGAAGATCGCTGCTTTTTTATGGACGAACTTGGACAAACTTTCTCAAGTGTTATGGACTGAAAGTTGGCGCACGAATGTTGATGGAAATAGCAGAACCTGGTCTCATCTTCACTCCGATCTTCCACCCCGACGTCGTTCCAATTGTTCATCCATGTTAGTTTTGTATCTGGTTCTTGCTTGTTGCCTCGATTACTTCTTAATCCACCTATTCTGTTTAACTAATCACAATTTAACTTTAGAAGTAGCAACGAATCTCTCACGAAGATGCTACTTCTAACTAATATTTTCTTATAATTTGTGGCACGTGTAGGTTTTTTCAGAGTTAAGCAGGCTGCTCGTTTGTTATTCTGTAATAACTCGGCTGTTACTGATGGCACTGAAGTTGACTGGGACGACATCCACAAGTTCCTACACTTTATTGATCGTCTTGAGGTCCTTGTGGGGCGTTTCAATGGTGGAAGGCCACGTGGGATATGTGTGCCACTGTTGCACTCGTTGAACGGGTCCAACTGTGTCAACAAACTTATGGTACGAGTTGTTTTCTGTTATATATGTTGTTCATAAACTATTGCTTATACACAGTTTTACAGTTGTGATCTTCTTGAAACAGAAACTGCCCAGTTCTATTGTTCCTATACAGATGCCTGACCATGGTTGGGTCAGACTTGCACTTGGTCACAACATGATGTTTACGTTGACCTACTCCATTCCCCTTGGAGGTGAAAAGATACTTATTCATGGGTGGTCTCAAATAATGAAGGCCCGTCCATCTTCGAGAATAGCACAGAAGATTATGTTCATGCTTTTCCATGGTTCTAAAGCGAATATCCTGTTTATTGACCACATTGCGAGATGAAGCCGCTTTCAGAAGGTTGTGGATGCGCGGGGTGGTTCCTGGGCCTTGTCCTGGGGCTTGGCGGCCTCACCCTTGGTTAACTGTAGGCAAAGTAGTAGTGTTCGAGGCGTGCTTTGTACGGTTGAACCTGTATAAGTACTCATACTACTTTCATCTTTGGTTGTTAAGTGCTCCTGCTGGTTTCAGTTAAGGTTGTTAAGTACTCTTGCTGCTTTTACAGTCTGTCGTGTTTCTTCAGTCCTGTCTTCCTCCAGCCGCCAAAACCAAACCAGCGCCGGCGGGGCCGCCTGCTTCCGCCTCCCATGGCTGGTTGCGCCTCAGCGCATGCATCGCTGCCCCATCGTCTCCTAAATTGTTAACGCCGACGTCCTCCACGCGCTTTGGTGCGCTCACCGCGGCGCCGCCCTCTCGCGTTGTCAACATGGTCAACAAACAACAGGAATCGGCAGAAGTACGTGGAGAGGATGACAGTAAGGGCCCACCATGTCAGCGTATGGAAAAATAAAATGCATCCTCCTAGTGTTTTCCTAACATCTGGGACCCACGACATTGTGAGCGTATATAGTCAATAGACAAGAGAACAACACAAGATCGGCTGACACCTGGGACATAGTTGCTCGAGCAGTATTTTTTTTGTTATTGTTGAGACGGAGCAGGGTTTGAACTGGGCTGTGGCCCGTCTAGCCCAGGCTTATATTTTATATTCACCATGTGACCAGCCCATTTATTTTTTCTTTGTGAAAATGAGCCCAGTTTATTTTTTCTGAAGAATACCCAATCTAGGCCTACTTATTTTTCTACGCCCTCATGGGCTGCAACTCTTTCAAGACGCCTGCAAATCTTGAAAGTAATATGAAATGGGTTGTAAATATAAAAACAGATGACAAATGGGCAATTACTTTATAATTTCTGAATTTTTTTCACATTTTCAGATTCCTATTTCACTGGGCATTAACCTAATTTCGATATATTTTCAAAGTATTTTAAATTTGGCTCAACATTTCGGTATTAAAAACAGTTTGGAACCCACAGAAATATGCGAAATTGGCCCTGGCCAACCAAAAAAATGGACTGCAATAAATTGTATAAGAAGTTGCAATGAGCTATATATAAATTACTAAAAAAAGAGGGAGTGGTCTGACTTGTGGGCCTGTTAAGTTGACGCGTATGCAACATTTTTTTAGTTATTATATACTTCAACAAACGATTCTAACAGACATAACCGTTGGATGTCAATCCAATGGCTGTCGTGTTTCTTCAATCTCTGATCTTCTTGCTCCAGCCGCCAAAGCAGTGCCGGTGGGACCACCTGCTCCCGCCTCCTGTGGCCGGCTGTGCTGCCGCGCAGGCCTCACCGCCCCCTACTACTCCCACCGCTGGCCAGGGCATCCCTCTACTCACCCACACCCCCTGTTATTCTGCGGCGACGGTAGCCTCACACCACAGCCGAACTAGCGAACCCTCGTACTCCTCTCCGCGCGGGCTTCCACTGCCGCGTCTTCCCCGGCTCTGCGTCGTCCCCTTCCTAGGCCTCACTGTCGTCCACCGCCGTGGTGCTCTCGGTGCGGCGTGGTCAATGTGGTCAATGACCGACTTCCATCGGAAGAGTACTGTACGTGGAGAGGCTGACAGCTGGGTCCATGGCAGCCGCAAGGAAGTGCCTCCTTATTGCCTGGAAAATAATTATTCCTCCACCTGACAGCAGGGATCCACCGGACGGGCCACCAGTATTTCGCGAAAAAAAAGTTTCCCCTGACTGATGGGACCCATCGGACGGGCCACCATATTTCACGAAAAAAACGTTCCCCTCGCTGTCAGCTCGGACCCACCGGAAGCACCTCCTTATTATGCACAAAAAAATGAATACTCCCCCTGCTAGCTGGGACCCACCTTGGTGGGAGGCTGACTTGTGGGCCTACTAAGTTGACTGGGACGGAGGCCTTTGTCAACTTTAGTCAATATGAACGACTCTAGCTCAAGTGTTGTACGATGTCCATCCAACGGCCTTAGTGCTTCTTCAACCTTTGGTCTTCTTGCTCCAGCTGCCCAAAGCAGCACCGGTCGTGCCGCATGCTCCTGCCTCCCGTGGCCGGCTATGATGTCGTGGAGGCCTCACCGCCCCCTACTACTCCCACTATTGGCTAGGCCATCCCTCTACTCACCCACACCCCTATTATTCTGCAGTGACGACAACCTCACACTGCAGCCGAACCAGTGAACCCTCATACTCCTCTACGCGTGGGCATCCACTGTCGCGTCTTCCTCGGCTCCACATCGTCCCCTTACTAGGCCTCACCGTCGTCCACCGCCCTGGTGCTCTCGGTGCGGCGTGGTCAATGTGGTCAAGGAACGACTTCCATCGGACGTGGACTATACATGGAGAGGCTGACAGCTGGGTCCACGGCCACAGCAAGGAAGTGCCTCCTTATTACGCAGAAAATAATGATTCCTCCACCTGACAGCAGGGACCCACCAGACGGGCCACCGTATTTCATGAAAAAATGTTTCCCCCCTGACTGCTGGGACCCACCAGCTACATCTTCGCACGCAAGGAAGTGCGTCCAGGTAAAAAAACGATTCACCCCCCTGACTGCTGGGACCCACCAGCTACATCTTCACACGCAAGGAAGTGCCTGACAATCAGGACCCACCTGGTCGAAGTGTACGTAGCGTTGTCATTCTGGTCGGGAACGTGTACGTACATACTGGTGGATGTAGAGGCGCGCACATGTCGTAGTAGAGGCGCGCATGTAGCATGTACACGTACGTACAACGGCCAATGTGCAAGAAAGAAAATACCGCCACGTACGTACATACGGGGGGTCTCGAACGCCTACTCGCGCATACATACGGCCAGGGCTCTTGTACATGGCTGGGTCAGAACGGAGAAACAGCGTCGTCGTCCTGTTCATGGGGAGCCAACCGGCTGGGTCGGAACGGAATGTGTCGTCGTGTTCATCGGGAGGGCTTGGACGGAACAGGCGATGAAAATGAGGCCTGGCGTACCGCAGAACGGAGGAAACGGTCTTGTGTTCGACCGGCCATGTCTGAAACGGGATCCTGTTCATCGGGAGGGGTATGGCGTACCGCAAAACGGAGGAAACGAACTTGTGTTGGACATCCTACGGTCGAAACAGGGTCCTGTTGATTGGGAGGGGTGTGGCGTACCGCAAAACGGACAAAACGGACTTGTGTTGGAGCGCTACGGTCGAAACGGGGGCCCTGTTCATTGGGAGGGTGTGGCGTTCCACAAAACAGGACTCCACGGGATACTGTTCATCTCCACCGTCGACCTCCTCCAGCCTCCACGGGCTACTGTTCATCCACCGCCGACCTCCTCCAACCTCCACCTGTGACTGTTCATCCACGGGCTCCTGTTCATCCAGCCTCCACCGCGCGCTACTCCACCGGCTACTGTTCAACCACCTCTCTCCATGGGCTCCTGTTCAACCACCGCTCCACGAGCTACTGTTCATCCACCCCTCCATCGTCTACTGTTCATCCAGCCCTCCACGGGGTCATGTTCATCCAGCCCCAACCAGCTCGATCGATCAGGGTCCTGTTCATCCAGAGGCAACACCACGGGGTCATGTTCATCCACCCCCACTCCTCACTATTCATCCACCCCACCCACCCCCCGCAACACTCACTGTTCATCCAGAGGCAGCATCGATCAGCTTCAGTTAGCAGCAGTAGCGAAGGTATCGCTCGAGTTCAGTAATGCGTAGCCTGCAGTGCAATTGCTCGGGTTTAGTTAGGCGACGCCTCTCTCGGGTTCATTTAGAGCCCAACGCCTCGCACACACACGTGTACGTGTACGACAAAAATGCGCATCGCTCGTCCCCCAACCACCCACCATAACTGGGAACTCCTAGAAATTTTCCTCACCCTTGCTTCTACCATGGTTTTTTCCGTCATGGACGGCCCAAAGAATGTCATGCAGCTGCATCACTGGCCCGCCCAGGACGAAAAGCCCATTTTCTGTCATGATTTTTTATCATAGAATTAGGAGCCCACCACATCTATGATGATACTGGGTTTTGTCACAATTATCATCATAGAAGTGTCATAAGTATGATAGGAAAAAAAATTCGTTCGGCCCAAAATGTCATGGATGTGTCTTTTTTTGTAGTGTCATCCCCTCCATCACTTTCGTCATTGCGATCCTCCTTCTAATGGCCCCTGGTGGGTTTTCCTTGATTTTGAGGAGCCTTATCGGGGCGATTTGCTTCACCGCCTCAGCCTTCCCGTCAGCGCCATTCTGACCTTTTTCCTTATCATGCTTCTCATACTCAGCCCTCTGCTTCTTGACGAGCTATTCAACCTGATGACACTCCTGGAGATTGTGGCCCTTGGTCCGATGAATCTTGCAGTACGGCCTATCACCTTTCCCAGCCTTCTCGGCAGCCACAACCTAATCAGTGAACATGCGGCAACTTCCTTGCCGGGAGCTTCGACCTTAGCCTTCTTGCTAGTACTAGGCATGCTCGATCCCTCAATGGTCATTACTGCTTTATCCTTGCGCTTCTTGTTGTGCTTCTTGTTCTTCTTCTTCTGACTGATGGCCTCGTCATCATCCTCTGAATCGATGTCGACGCCATCTTCCTCTCCGGGGGAGTTTCCTCCCCTCCTGCACCCAATCACACTTGTCCACCAAGGTGTAAAGTTCCTTCATAGTCTTGGACAACCGAACGTTCATCTTGGAACGTATCCGACGGTTGCGCACGTTGGATTGGAACGTAGCTATCACAGCTCTCGGGTGGATGTCTGGAATATTTCTGTGGACTTGGTTGAACCTCTGCATGTACTTTCACAGCGACTCTCCTTCTTTCTACTGGAGAAGCTGCAAGTCGCTGGGCCGCCCTGGTTCTTGATGGTTGTCCGTGAAGGCGCCAATGAACTCATGTCACATGTCAACCCATGTCAAAATGGAGTTCTCTGGTAGGTGCATCAGCCAAGACCTCACATTTGGCTTGAGTGCCAAAGGGAAGTAGTTGGTGAACACCTTCTCATCTCTTCCCTCAGCAGCTTGAACAACGATGGTGTAGATGCTCAAGAACTCTGCTGGGCATAGCCTCCCATCATACTTCTCTGGTATCTCTAGCTTGAATGTGCGGGCGGACGGCCAACAGACTTGCCGCAGCTCTCGAGTGAAGGAGAGGCACCCAAACTCGAAAGGCAGGTGCCCGCCCCTGTTGAGTGCGAGCTCATCGACATCGAGACTATTGCGCCCATCGGACTGGCGGAGGGTGTCATGGCGTTGCTCGATGGTGACACGCGTGCCTTCCCTTTGCCTGTCCTTCAGGGCCTGCCGTTGGCCTCGACGCGCATGAGGGTCAGATGAGGCCATCGAGATGTCATCGGGTTCTTGGTTGCATGGCTCCCGCACTGGTTGTCGCGGTGGGGATAGCACCATGGGGGTGGCCCCTTCAGTACGGCTAGCAGCATGGGCCGTTGTCATCGCCTAGGGAGGCCATGGCAGGCCAGCTCACTGTGATCCTCCCGCCTCGATGAAACTAATCAGGCTTTGGATGGTGGCACGCCACTCATCCATCTGATCGGCTACGGGCAGAAATCTAAACAGTAGTTGTGCTTGCGCCATGGCCCCCGAGGTGATGCTTAGCATAGGTGATGACAATGTAGACCGTAACGTCGCTCGGCTCCTGATGGTTCTGGTAGCGACGTCGGTGGTCACGGGTGGCGAAGCCTTCGAGGTGGACGGGTGAGCTGCGGCACCGGGCTTCTTCTTTGGTGCCATAGTTGATGGAGCCATCGATGATGAAAATGGAGATGAAGATGACGCACTACTTACGCTCTCTGGGTTCGCGCAAGTGATCCCCCTACCTGGCGGTCCAAAGATGTTGTGGGAAACCACGGCCACCTATGCGGCCATGAGCCCCTTTTGGTTCGGCGGGGGGATGGACATGTTGCACAAAGAGCGGAGAAGTGTAACACAGCACAACAGAGATCACACGGGCAGTTGTACCCAGGTTCAAGCCACCAACCCTACTCCTCTTTGGTGTATTGATGGTGGATAATGGTGGAGAACGTGGTGCTCTTGCCCGGTAGGGTTGCCTCGGGGCGAGAGTGACTACGCGCGTATGAATGTGCTAGGGTCTAAATCCTTTCTATGGTTGCCATGGGCCTCCTTTTATAGATAAAGGGGTTACCAAAGTGGCAAATCAGTCTTTACATACTGATTAGATAGAAAATAGTGCTATCATACCTAAATCTACAGGCAGATAGAGCGCATTAAATTTGTTGCTTAGTGTCACAGCATAGTGTGCCCGGCAAGGTTTAGCCAGCTTCGCGCCTGCTTGCTTGACACGTCTTAGGGCATGTGTCATATGGAGGTGTTTTCTATAGGAAGTGGCTGCCATGTGGCAGGAAGCAGCCACTTAGTCACGTAGGGGTGTGACACCGCACCGATCGATGACTTGCGTCACAGTGAGGTGGTGCGGTGGAGTGGTTTGCCTCCGCAAGCCCCGGCAGGCCTGCTGGGACGATCTGGAGGCTCGCTCACGGGGAAACCCCAACCTCTCCAGGCTCGCCTGCCTGACAAGGGAGGTTTTTCCCTAGTGATATCTTGCTCCTCTAGCTTGACTTGGTCTTCTCGATCTGCACTTTGGTCCTTCAAAGGGCCGATCTTTACTACTTGGTCTGATCTTGGTGTTGCGATCTTGTTCTTGGGCCTGTGCACAGTCTGGGCAATGGACCCAGGGTTTGTTGCACCGACAACAACTGATGATCTTTGTGCCCTTCGCACTCTCTAAAATGTGTCTGTAGTGGGGCAATCATCCCTATCCTTAGCACCATCCTTGAGCTTCTCTACAATGGTCTGAATATCTATGACCTTAACATCAAGGTCATGCATCTTTGTCTCAATGATCCTCTCAAGACTCTCCTGATTCCGAGATAAGGTGGCCAGGCTTTTCTCAATCTTCACAGTGGCCTCAATCAGATAACTGGGTTGATCTTGCTTAGACTTGAGATTTACTGTAGAAGCATCTGGGGCACTTGCTGCCTTTGCTGCTTTTGCAGCCTTAGCTCTCTCAATCTTCTCCTGAGCTTCAGCACAAGTAGGATGTGAAGCATCCATGACAACCTCGTTGTCCTCAAAGTCTAGCCTCAGGGGTAGATGCTCTCTGTCTAGCAGATATGTCCCAATTACCACCTTGGAGTTGATCAATGTCTGAATGTGTGGGGCATATCCACAAGACCTCTTCTGGTCGGCTGCTGTCCTCTTCACTGTCTCAACAATCAGGCTCATGACTTTGAATTTCTATGGGACATCAAACAAATGGAGCAAGTTGATGGAATGACCACGTATCATCCTGTGATCTCCAGACTTGGCAATAGAGTGTGCCTCAAGATGGTGTTCATTGTGGTCAAACCAGCAAGCAGATAATAAATAGATCCAAGCTTTTGTGTTTCCAAAGCTGCATTAGGAATGGGCTTGTACATATTAGCCATGGAGTTGTGATCCTTTCTAGGCTTGCCATACACATCAAGATCATTTTCTTCTTCCTTGGGGGCATTGATCAGCTTAGCCCACTCGAAGATTGATGACTGGTACCTGGTTCCCTCAGTCATCCATACAATCTTACCATCAGCGTAGAAGTGGGTTGTGGAGTAGAATTGCATTATTATCTCATCATTCCACTTTGTCAACTTCTGACCAACAAACTTGTCAACACCATTCATCCTGAAGCTCTCATGCACATGGGGAAAATAATCTTCATTGTCATTGATGTACTCCCAATCAACCCATTTCATGTCACAAACTATGGGCTTCTTGTCCAACAAGACAGTCTCATAGAAGTCATGTTGTTCTCTAGTATGAAAACGATAGTCCATAGTAGTCCTTCTCCTTATGGCATAAGGATCATTCTGCCTCCACAGTCTCAAACCATGATCCTTTCTCAACTTCATATTCTCTGCCACAGGATGATCATCATTATGATCTGGGATCTTGGGCTTCAATTTCCTGAGCACTAGTGGCTCATCATCTTCCTGAACTTCAGGCACTAGGGCCTTGTTCTTCTCTGGAGCTGAGATATTCCTTGTTGATCTCTTTGGAGTTGTTGTCTTGGGTGCTTGAGCTCGAGCTGTAGGCTTGGGTGCAACAGGTTTGGGAGCAGACTTGGGCTTAGAAGGAGCAGCACCAGTCCTAATAGCATCCCCCATCAGCTTTTGTGTCTTGGAAGGAGGTGCAGCACGCTCTTCCTCCTCCTCATCATCATTATCTTCCCTCATGGAAGGTCTTCCAAGAACCTTTGCAGTAGTGGGTCTAGCTCTCTTCTTCTTTCCCTTGGCAACCTCTTCATCAGATTGTTCCAAAGTAAACTTCATGGTTTCTTGGGTTGAGGCTTTGACTTTGGACATTGGATCTCTCCTAGGCGGAGCTTTCTTCTGTAGTCCAGGTTTGGTGGCAGCAGCATCATAGTCTTTCTTGAGCACCTTTTTCTTGGAGGTCACTTCCTCCTCAATCACAAAGTCTTCATCTTCACTGTCAGAATTTCTCTTCTTTCTTTGCCTAGTAGCTGCCTTAGGCAAGTTCCTAGGAGTGCTCCTACTCTCCTCATCATAGCTACTATAGGGACTAGTGCCCTCACTAAGGTTAACTTGCTCTTCAGACTTGTTCTGACTATCACTGGCTTCTAACATTGCTGTAACTGACCCTGTGAATACATAGGTGTGGGTAGAGTAGATGAGCATCACAAAATACAACTTGTTTTGCAAAGAATTGAGAAAAAAACTTAACTTTAGTTTTCTGCAGAAAGCATTTTGGAGCTACCGATTTGACAAACTCGGTGACACTGAAGCACTAACAGAGTCTAAACATACAATTTCGGTCAGGCCGAGGTGCAGTTCGATGACTCTGAGATGCTAGGGTTTCACAGAGAAAGTGATTTCGGTCTCACCAATTAGTACACTTCGGTCAGACTGAGTTGTTCTTGGTGCAATAGCCAGGGCCAATTGGTGTGATCGAACATTCAAATCGGTTGGTCCAACATGGGTTCTGCGGAAACCTAACCCTAAGTTTTTGCATCAAATATATTCTAAAGGATTTCTTTGTTGGATAGATTGATTTCATACGTGGGAGGAACACATGCAATATACTTTGTGCAAGAATCAGAGTAAACGATAGCACAAAGGGTCGAGTCCATACCCTAACTTGGTGACAGTTCGCTACGGTGGCAACAGCGGTGGAGAAATCCGTTGACGGTGGCGAAGACCAACGGCAGAGGTGCACTGGCAGACACGACGATGATCCGCAGACCTGGGGGTGGCAAATCTGGGGAGGCGCGGGCGAGTGTGTTTGAAGAAATTTCCAAACTTTGAGCCACGGTATATATACCCAGACGCTGTCGGTGGTGCCGAGTGGAACATCTCGGTGGCACTGAGATGCAAAACTGCTAGCAGTTGCTGCAACTTGGTGAGACTGAATCGTTCTAATCGGTGGCACCGACATGAAAACCTAGATCAACTTAATGGTTTTGGTGATACTGAATGGAATGGGTTGATCTGACCGAAAATCACTAAGAGGTTTTGGAAGTTATCCCTTGACGGATCGGTGGCTCCAAGTGCTCCTCACCGGGAGGGTCCGAAAGTGACCTGTTCAAATTTTGTGATGTAGCATGAATAGAGTTTGAGACGAGAAAAAGCATAGATAGCTAGAGGGAGTACTTAGGCATTCTTGTCCATCCATTTGGCAAAAGAAAAACCAGACAATCAAAACAACAAATGGATGTCCTCTAATGGAGAAAATTGTGCAATCAACATGCTCACACAATAAGATAGCAAATAAAACATGTGGCAAGGCATGCACATACACTCTAGCATCTATCAAGCAATTTGCGATGACTAGATCATCTATGTATGAGTATATTGAATGAGGAGTCAGATGAGAACATTTGATCGTAGGTCATACTCATCGTTTAAGCACAAGTGGGGTTACCACTTTTACATAAACCATTGTTGTGTTCACACCATTAGAGTTGCCTTAGTTCAATTCTTAGAGTAAAGCTCCCCCTAGATGTTATATCCCCCCTAAGAGGGATAAACTAACCTTGGGTTTTGTCGATGATGACTTCATGTAGATGTTAAAGATGTGGATACTCAATGTTGATGTAGATCATTTGGAGCAATCCTTTGGAGTGTTGCACTTTCAATACATACATGGGTTAGTCCCACAAGGAACACACAAGGATATCCATAGACATGGAGTGAAGCACGCATATGCTGATGTCCATGAAAGCATTAGGTTACCTTGTCCCTAGTCTTACCAGAAAAGGGTTTGTGACTCCATGAACTAGTGCATGATATGAAAGTTGCTTGCACATGTTCTTGCCAAAATGAATATGAGTGAAGTATGTTGGCGGAGTCACCCTCAAGAACACTCTAGTTCTTCTTCTTTGGGAACCACATCAACTTGATGGGAATCCTTGGAGTTGTATTCGTACTTGATGAAGTAGAACTTAATGTAGTCTTGGGAAACCACTTGACCATGGCCTTAGGAGCTTCTTCAAATGAATCAATCTCTTCTTGAAGCTTGTCCTTGCCTTTTAGCTTGTGGTCTTGTGGTGGAAGATCATCTTGAGCTTGTGTTACCTTGAAAGAAGTGGGGTCATGCTTCTCTTGCCGAGCAACAAACGTCATCTTGGGGTATTGATCTTCTTCCCACTAAACTCCATTGGCATTGAACTTTTGTTCAAAACCAACACCTTGATTCTTCCGGTGCCTTCCTTGCTTGCGTACAATTTCCTCAAAATGCTTACTTCTGGCAAGGCTCTTGTAAACACCTTTCTCTATAATTCCCTTTAATAAGCTATTTTCTTGCTCAAGTGTGACTTGGCTAAGAGAATCATTAGCGGAATCAAGAGAACTACTAGAAGTAACAATATTGGATTTAACATGGTTATTGTTACTACTAGAGGAAGAATCTTGGTTGTTCTTGTTGCTAGATTTTACTTGTGGCGTGTAAGTAGACAAGAGGAGATGTTTGGCAAGATAAGAAGAACTCTTCTTTCAAAGATCATCATTGATAGCCTTTAGGAACTCATGCTCTTGTTCTAAATTTAGCTTCTCAAAGCGTAGCTTCTCATGAGTTCTTTTGAGCTCTCTATGATCCTCTAGAGTTGTTTAATGAGCTAACTTAAGAGTGTTTAGTTCTTTAGTTAGACGCTCAATCTCCTTCTTATCATTGTCATTCGTTTCATCTTGATTAGCATGATTAATAGCAAGTTCATCATAGTTTTCATCACTAGTATTGTCAACAAGTAAATCATCATCACCTAGCAAATCATCTTCATCACTATTGAAATAAACATACTCGGGGTGTGATACCTTAGGGCCTTTAGCCATGAAGCATCTTCCAATTCCTTCATTTGGTGAGTCAAATATGTCGTACGAGTTGGATGGCACAAGTGCAAGACCGCCAACACCTTCATCTTGAGTATATTAGGAGTCGGAGTGATAGCTTCTCTCGGAGTAGTTGTCGGAGTCGGAACCGGATACCCATTCACCAATGTGAGCTTCATGTCTTCATATTGTGTAGCCCTTTGATGACTTGTCCTTCCTTTCTGAATCCTAGCTTCTACGACAGGGTCTTCGTTCATAACGATCATCTCTACTCCTTCTCTCTCTTGGAGGTGATTCATCTATTTTACTTCTCCTTTTTGGTGAATCTTCTCTTTTCTTGTAGGGAGTCGTACACTCATTGGAGTAGTGTCCGGGTCTTCCACAATTGTAGCAATTACGATCACGACTAGAAGATCTTTTGTCATTGTAGGATCTTGACTTCGAGCTTCTCTCTTTGCTTCTATCCTTGTAGAATTTGTTGAAGTTCTTCACCATTAATCTCAATTCCTCATTGGAGACTTGCTTCTCACTTGATGTTGTAGGAGCATCACACGAAGCTTTGTAAGCACCATTTGACTTGTTGTGGAGCTCTTCCTTATCCTTGAGTGACATCTCATGGGCTTGAGATATTTGTAATTGGGCACCATTTGGATCAAGGTACACACAACATCATATTTTCCACCCAAGGCTCTTAGGATCTTCTTGATGATGAATTTGTCGGTCATCTCTTCGCTTCCCAAGCTGGCAATCTCATTTGTGATGAGGGCAAGCCTAGAGTACATCTCAGCGACTCCTTCACCATCCTTCATCTTGAACTTGTCAAGTTGACTTTGAAGCACATCCAATTTGGATTCCTTGATGGACTCAGTACCTTCGTGCATATCAAAACAAAGTATCCCAAGTTTCCTTTGCATTCTCAAGGCAGCTGGTTTTGTTGAATTCTTCGGGAAATAGTCTGTTGAAGAGAATATCGCAAGCTTGAGGATTGTATTGCAACATCTTCATTTCTTCAGCGGACCCTTCATGATCCGGTCCTTTTCCATCCTCGAAGAAATCACCTTGCAAGCCAATGCGCACAATAGCCCAAACGGCGGGGTTATGACCAAGAATATGCATTTTCATCTTATGCTTCCAACTAGCAAAATTAGTACCATCAAAGTAAGGATCTCTACGGTGATAATTTCCCTCGCTAGATGGCATACTCTCATAGGTTGTGAAACCAAGGCTATGATCACCAAAGCTATGGAAATCAAGGCAAATGGAGACCAAAGCTCTGATACCACTTGTAGGATCGAAAGTAGGTCTAGAGGGGGGTGATTAGACTACTTGACCAAATAAAAATCTGACCTTTTCCCAATTTTAGTTGTGAGAAGATTTTAGCAACTTAGCACAAGTCAAGCAATCAACCTACACATGCAATTCTAAGAGTGTAGCAATGGAAAGTAAAACATTGCATATGAAGATAAAGGGAATGGATTGGAGAGTGCAAACGCAATGATGACACATAGATTTTTGGCGTGGTTCCGATAAGTGGTGCAATCATACATCCACGTTGATGGAGACTTCAACCCACGAAGGGTAACGGTTGCGCGAGTCCACGGAGGGCTCAACCCACGAAGGGTCCACGAAGAAGCAACCTTGTCTATCCCACCATGGCCATCACCCATGAAGGACTTGCCTCACTCGGGTAGATCTTCATGAAGTAGGCGATCTCCTTGCCCTTACAAACTTCTTGGTTCAACTCCACAATCTTGACGGAGGCCCCCAAGCGACACCTAACCAATCTAGGAGACACCACTCTCCAAAAGGTAACAGATGTTGTGTTAATGATGAACTCCTTGCTCTTGTGCTTCAAATGATAGTCTCCCCAACACTCAACTCTCTCTCTCTCACAGATTTGGCTATGGTGGAAAGATGAATTGAGTGGAAAGCAACTTGGGAAAGACTAGAAATCAAGAATCTTGTGGTAGGATTGGAATATCTTGATCTCAACACATGAGTAGGTGGTTCTCTCTCTGAAAATGTATGCTGGTAGTGTAGGCACGTTCTGATGGCTCCCTCACAGATGGAGAAGGGGGTGGAGGGGTATATATAGCCTCCACACAAAATCCAACCGTTACACACATTTGACCCAACTCGGTCAGACCGAATAGAAGAACTCGGTGAGACTGATTTAGTTCAAAATGTGAACATTAGGAATCTCGGTGGGACCGATGTGCTAAGGCTTAGGGAAATCATCAACTCGGTGGCACCGATTGCATCAACTCAGTGAGACCGAAGTGAAGCAATAAGACAACAGAGCGAATGTCAAGCAAACTTGGTGGGACAGATTGCATGATTCGGTGAGACCAAAATAATGCAACAAGTCACAGAGCGTTTGCAAGGCCATCTCAGTGAGACCGAGATCCGTATCAGTGTGACCGAACTGTCTAGGGTTTCTCGCAGTGGCTATGTCAAATGAAGTCGGTGGTGCCGGATAGGAAATTTTGGTGGGGCTGAGTTTGACTTTGAGTTTAGGACATATTTGGAATGACAAAGTGGTTGAGAGCTTTGGAGAAATATCACTAAGCATTTTGATCAAGTAGACCATTAAGCAGCATCTCATCCCCTTTTAATAGTATTGGCTTTCCTATGGACTCAATGCCATCTTGGATCACTAAAATAGAAATGAAGAGTCTTGAGCTTTTGCCAATATGTGTCCTTAGCATTTTAAGGGGTCCACATCTTTAGTCCATGCCATGCCATTCATTGAACTTTCTGAAATGTTAAACTTGAATGGATATTAGTTCAATGAGCTATATGTTGTTATGAATTACCAAAATCACCCGGGGATTAGTTGCACTTTCACCCTTCCCCATATCGCTGACAGTCGTGTGTGATAGTTGAAGACACCATTTGTGAGTGCCACCAACTGGATGCTACCAATACAAGAGACTATTGGTGTCGTAGCACGATACCCAACCCCCAAATGGTTTGCCTCTCTATGTATAGTCCCATGTTGGTGTGAAGCGCGGTACCTCGAACAGGTTTACTTCGCTATGTACAATACATCATTGATGCATACGCGTGCATGAAATCCTACAACTAGTTGCTAGCCATCGAATATTGCCTCTCGATGCAGTGTACCACGTTGCTGCATACGCTCGTGATAGCCACACCCAGTCATTTTCCTCTCGATGCGCAGTACCCCCGCTGGTGTGTATGTGCAATACCCCCACAACCAGTTGGTTGCCTCTTGATGTACAATACCCCCATTGGTGTGTATGTGCACGATAGCCTCCAAACGTTTCCTCTCCATGTACAGTACCATGTTGCTTCGTACGCACACACGATTCCCCAAGCTAGTTGCTCGCTGCAATACCCCATTGCTCCATACGCGTGCGCAATTCACCCAGCCGGTGAGCTCACCACGGGACATTACCTCTCGATGACAATACTCTGTTGTTGCATAAAGTGATACCCCCAACCCTAGCCAGTTGTATCTCACCACCGAACATTGTCTCTCGATGTACAGTACCTCATTGCCATTTAATGGATACCCCACCCTATTGACCATTGCTCGCCACTCAAAGTTCTGTCTTGATGTACATTAGCTCGATGTTCATGTAGGCACGTGCGATAGCCCCCAGCTGGTGCATACTTTCTGTCATTGTTGAAGACACCAGCTATATATACACAAGTGCGACCGGCCAACAAGAAACAAATGGTGTGTACTTGGATCGTATTTTTGTAGCATGGTCGTGCGTGTACATGATTTAGACAGGTTTGCCTTAGTCCGGAGCCAAATATATCAAACTAAACATTGCCATTTTCCCTATTATCATGGGGCAATTATTGAGTATGTGCTTATCCACAAACATTGTCTTGTCCCTATTCTCATGGCTGGTTGTTGAATTAGCTTCGTGCGTGCTTATCCATAGCAAGATGGCTCTACGAGTTGTATTAGTAATCTCTCGATCTTTCTCGATCAATTTGAGTTGTTAGTAGTTTTTTTCGAAAAGGGGGTTTGCCACGGCCTCTGCATCAGAACGATGCATACGGTCATATTATTGATAATCAAAAGGTCCAACATAAGTCTCGAGTTCTGCTACGTCTTTGAGCTTGCGTTGGTTTTCCTTGAAGAGGAAAGGTGATGTAGCAATAGTAGCATAAGTATTTCCCTCAGCTTTTGAGAACCAAGGTATCAATCAAGTAGGAGGCTCCTCAAAAGTCCCACGCACCTACACAAACAAACAAAGAACTTGCAACCAACGCAATAAAGGGGTTGTCAATCCCTTCACGGCCACTTGCGAAAGTGAGATCTGATAGAGATAGTATGATAAGATAAATATATTCTTGGTATTTTATAATATAGATTGGAAAAGTAAAGATGCAAATAAAAGTAGATTGAAAACTTATATGATAAAAGATAGATCCGGGGGCCATAGGTTTCACTAGTGGCTTCTCTCAAGATAGCATAAGTATTACGGTGGGTGAAGAAATTACTATCGAGAAATTGATAGAAAAACGAATAATTATGAGATTATCTAGCCATGATCATGTATATAGGCATCACGTCCACGACAAGTAGACCGACTCCTGCCTGCATCTACTACTATTACTCCACACATCGACCGCTATCCAGCATGCATCTCGAGTATTAAGTTCATAAGAACAGAGTAACGCATTAAGAAATATGACATGATGTAGAGGGATAAACTCATGCAATATGATATAAACCTCATCTTTTTATCCTCGATGGCAACAATAAAATACATGCCTTGCTGCCCCTATTGTCACTGGGAAAGGACACCGCAAGATTGAACCCAAAGCTAAGCACTTCTCCCATTGCAAGAAAGATCAATCTAGTAGGCCAAACCAAACTGATAATTCGAAGAGACTTGCAAAGATAACTCAATCATACATAAAAGAATTCAGAGGAGATTCAAATATTTCTCATAGATAAACTTGATCATAAACCCACAATTCATCCGATCTCGACAAACACACTGCAAAAAGAGTTACATCGAATAGATCTCCAAGAAGATCGAGGAGAACATGGTATTGAAATCCAAAAAGAGAGAAGAAGCCATCTAGCTAATAACTATGGACCCAAAGGTCCATGGTAAACTACTCACAACTCATCGGAGGGGCTATGGTGTTGATGTAGAAGCCCTCCATGGTCGATTCCACCTCCGGTGGAGCGCCGGCGAAGGTTCCAAGATGGGATCTCGCGGATACAGAAGGTTACGGTGGTGGAAATAGTTTTTCATTGGCTCCCTGGATGTTTTTGGGGTACGTGGGTATATAGGAGGAAGAAGTAGGTCGGTGGCCACCCGAGGGGCCCACGAGATAGGGGGCGTGCCCTGTAGGGGTGGGCGCGCCCTCCACCCTTGTGGCTGCCTCGGCTGCTTCTTGGCTTGCACTCTAAGTCCTCTGGATCACGTTTGTTCCAAAAATCACGCTCCCGAAGGTTTCATTCCGTTTGGACTCCGTTTGATATTCCTCTTCTTCGAAATACTAAAATTGGCAAAAAAACAGCAATGCGGGCTGGGCCTCCGGTTAGTAGGTTAGTCCCAAAAATGATATAAATGTGTATAGTAAAGCCCATAAACATCCAAAAAAGGGTAATATAATAGCATGGAACAATCAAAAATTATAGATACGTTGGAGACGTATCAAGCATCCCCAAGCTTAATTCCTGCTCGTCCTCGAGTAGGTAAATGATAAAACAGATTTTTTGATGTGGAATGCTACCTAGCATAATTCTCAATGTAATTTTCTTTATTGTGGCATGAATGTTTTGATCCAAATGATTCAAAATAAAAGTTCATATTGACATAAGAAATAGTAATACTTCAAGCATACTAATCAAAGCAATCATGTCTTCTCAATAACATGGCTAAAGAAAGTTCATCCCTACAAAATCATATAGTTAGGCTATGCTTCATTTTCGTCACACAAAAATGCTCCCAAATTCTACACCCCCGATGACAAGCCTAGCAATTGTTTCGTGCTTAAATAATCTCAAACTTTTTCAACTTTCACGCAATACATGAGTGTGAGCCATGGATATAGCACTATGAGTGGAATAGAATATGATAGTGGGGATTGTGTGGAGAAGACAAAAAAAGAGAAAGTCTCACATTGACAAGGATAATCAACGGGCTATGGAGATGCCCATCAATTGATGTCAACATGAGGAGTAGGGATTGCCATGCACTGGATACACTAGAGCTATAAATGTATGAAAGCTCAACAAAAGAAAACTAGTGGGTGTGCATCCAACTTGCTTGCTCATGAATACCTAGGGCATTTTGAGGAAGCCCATCGTAGGAATATACAAATCAAGTTCTATAATGAAAAATTCCCACTAGTATATGAAAGTGACAACATATGAGACTCTCTATATGAAGAACATGGTGCTACTCTGAAGCACAAGTGTGGAAAAGAGATAGTAACATTGCCCCTTTTTTATTTATTTTCTTTTTTCTTCTTTTTGGGGCCTTTCTTTTTTTTCTTTTGGCCTTTCTTTTTTTTCTTCGGCCTTTCTTTTTTTTGGCTTTTCTTATTATTTTTTTCTTTTTGGGGACAATGCTCTAATAACGATGATCATCACACTTCTATTGATTTGCAACTCATGAATTACAACTCAAAACTAGAACAAGATATGACTCTATATGAATGCCTCCGGCGGTGTATCGGGATGGGCAATGAATCAAGAGTGACATGTATGAACAATTATGCAAAGTGGCCTTGCCACAAATACAATGTCAACTACATGATCATGCAATGGCAATATGGCAATAGTAATGTGTGCCATGATGATAAACGGAACGGTGGAAAGTTGCATGGCAATATATCTCGGAATGGCTATGGAAATGCCATAATAACTAGGTATGGTGGCTGTTTTGAGGAAGATATAAGGAGGTTTATGTGTGATAGAGCGTATCATATCACGGGTTTTGGATGCACCGGCGAAGTTTGCACCAACTCTCGAGGTGAGAAATGGCAATGCACGGTACCGAAGAGGCTAGCAATGATGGAAAGGTAAAAGTGCGTATAATCCATGGACTCAACATTAGTCAAAAGAGAACTCATATACTTATTGCAAAAATCTACAAGTCATCAAAAACCAAGCACTACGCGCATGCTCCTAGGGGGATAGATTGGTAGGAAAAGACCATCGCTCGTCCCCGACCGCCACTCATAAGGATGCACAATCCAAGGACACCTCATGTTTCAAATTTATTACACAACTTTAACCACACGTGCATGCTACGGGACTTGCTAACTTCAACACAAGCATTCTTTAAATTCATAATCACCCAACTAGCATGACTTTAATATCACTACCTCCATATCTCAAAACAATTATCAAGTATCAAATTGATCATAGCATCCAATTCACTTCCTATGATAGTTTTTATTATACCCAACTTGGATGTCCACCATTCTAGGACCAATTTTATAACCATAGAAAATACCATGCTGTTCTAAGAGACTCTCAAAATAATATAAGTGAAGCATGAGAGACTAGCAATTTCTACAAAATTAAGCCACTGCCGTGCTCTAAAAGATATAAGTGAAGCACTAGAGAAAAAACTATCTAGCTCAAAAGATATAAGTGAAGCACATAGAGTATTCTAATAAATTCCAATCAAGTGGGCTTCTCCCAAAAGGTGTGTACAGCAAGGATGATTGTGGAAAACTAAAAAGCAAATACTAATATCATATAAGACGCTCCAAGCAAAACACATATCATGTGGCGAATAAAAATATAGCTCCAAGTAAAGTTACCAATGAACGAAGACGAAAGAGGGGATGCCTTCCGGGGGCATCCCCAAGCTTAGGCTTTTGGCTATTCTTGAATATCTTGGGGTGCCAAGGCAATCCCCAAGCTTAGGCTCTTGCCACTCCTTATTCCATAGTCCATCAAATCTTTACCCAAAACTTGAAAACTTCACAACACAAAACTCAACAGGAAATCTCATAAGCTCCGTTAGTGAAAGAAAGCAAAACAACCACATAAGGTACTGTAATGAACTCGTTATATTTTTATATTGGTGTTAAACCTACTGTATTTCAAGTTCTCTATGGTTCATACCACTTAATACTAGCCATAGATGCATCAAAATAAGCAAACAACACATGAAAAGCAGAATCTGTCAAAAACAGAACAGTCTGTAGAAATCTGTAACCCACGAATACTTATGCAACTCTAAAAATCCTACCAAAATAGGAAGTCCTGGAAAATTTGTCTATTGATCTACAGAAAAAAGAATAGACGCAAAATCACGTTTCTGTGATTTAACAAAACTAATTTTGTGCATGCAAAGTTTCTGTTTTTCAGCAGAATCAAATTAACTATCACCATAGGTTATCCTATAGGTTCTACTTGGCACAAACACTAATTAAAAAATAAAAACACATCTAAACAGAAGGTAGATGCAAAATGTATTACTAAAAAGAAACAAAAACAAAAAACACAAATAAAATTGGGTTGCCTCCCAACTAGCGCTATCGTTTAACGCCCCTAGCTAGGCATAAAAGTGAAGATAGATCTAAGTAGTACCATCTTTGGCACTCAATTCATAAGTAGCCCGCATGATAGATTCATAAGGTAATTTAATTTTCTTTCTTGGAAAGTGCTCCATGCCTTTCCTTAATGGAAATTGGAATCTAATATTCCCTTCCTTCATATCAATAATCGCGCCAATCGTTCTAAGGAAAGGTCTACCAAGAATAATAGGGCAAGAAAGATTGCAATCTATATCAAGAACGATAAAATCTACGGGCACCAAATTTCTATTTGCAACAATGAGAACATCATTGATCCTTCCCATTGGCTTTTTAATGGTGAAATCCGCAAGGTGCAAATTTAAATAGCAATCATCAAGATCATGGAAACCTAGAATATCACATAAAGTTTTCGGAATCGTGGAAACACTAGCACCCAAATCACAGAAAGCATAACACTCAAGATCTTTAATTTTAATATTTATAGTAGGTTCCCACTCATCATTAAGTTTTCTAGGTATAGAAACTTCCAAATTAAGTTTTTCATCAAAATATTGCATCAAGGCATCAACAATATGTTTGGTAAAAGCTTTATTTTGACTATAAGCATGAGGAGAATTCAAAATGGATTGAAACAAGGAAATACAACCTTCTAAAGAAAAATTATCATAATCAAATTCCTTGAAATCCAAGATAGTGGGTTCAATGCTATTTAAAGTCTTGACCTCTCCAATCCCACTTTTACCAAATTTAGCATCAAGATCTAAAAACTCCGAATTATTGGGATGCTTTCTAACTGAAGTTGACTCATCTCTAGCCCCATTATTATTAAGATTCATATTGCAAAACAAAGATCTAATAGGGGACACATCAATAACTTTAAGATCCTCATCACTATTTTCATTGAAACTAGAAGAACACGCTTTTACAAAGCAATGTTTCTTAGCACGCAATCTAGCGGTTCTTTCCTTGCACTCATCAATGGAAATTCTCATGGCTTTGAGAGACTCATTGATATCATGCTTAGGAGGAGTAGATCTAAGTTTAAGATAATCAACATCAAGAGAAAGTCTATCAACGTTCCTAGCCAAATCATCAACTTTGAGCAATTTTTCTTCAAGCAAGGCATTAAAATTCGTTTGAGAGATCATAAATTCTTTTACACTATTCTCAAAATCAGAGGGCATCTTATTAAAATTACCATAAGAATTATTTTATTGTAGGAATTTCCATAATTATTAGAGGAATTACTAGGGAATGGTCTAGGATTAAAGTTTCCTCTATAAGCATTATTTCCAAAACTATTCCTACCAACAAAATTCACATCCATAGATTCATTATTATTCTCAATCAAGTAGACAAAGGCATATCATTGGGATCAATAGGAGAACTCTTAGTAGCAAACAATTTCATAAGCGCATCCATCTTTCCACTCAAAACATTAATTTCTTCTATAGCATGCACTTTTTTACTAGTAGATCTTTCGGTGTGCCATTGAGAATAATTAGCCATAATATTATCAAGAAGTTTTGTAGCATCCCCTAAAGTGATTTCCATAAACGTGCTTCCCGCGGCCGAATCTAAAAGATTTCTGGAAGCAAAGTTCAATCCGGCATAAAAAATTTGTATGATCATCCATAAATTCAAACAATGAGTAGGGCAATTGCGAATCATCAATTTCATTCTTTCCCAAGATTGGGCAACATGCTCATGATCAAGTTTTTTAAAATTCAAAATATTGTTCCTAAGAGTGATGATCTTAGCGGGAGGGAAATACTTAGAAATAAAAGCATCTTTGCACTTGTTCCATGAATCAATACTATTCTTAGGCAAAGACGAAAACCAAACTTTAGCACGATCTCTAAGTGAAAACAGAAATAACTTCAATTTAACAATATCATTGTCCGTATCTTTCTTCTTTTGCATATCACACAAATCAACAAAGTTGTTTAGATGAGTAGCGGCATCTTCACTAGGAAGGCCAGCGAATTGATCTTTCATAACAAGATTCAGCAAATTAGTATTGATTTCACAAGACTCAACATCATTAAGAGGAGCAATCGGAGTACTAAGGAAATCATTATTATTGGTATTGTAAAAATCACACAATTTGGTATTATCTTGCGCCATGGTGACAAGTAACCCAACACACAAGCAAACAGAAAAAGGAAAGCGAAAGAGAGAGGAGAAGATTGGGAAAGAGAGGGTGAATAAAACGGCAAAGGGTGAAGTGGGGGAGAGGAAAACGAGAGGCAAATGGCAAATAATGTAAATGCGAGGGAGATGAGTTTGTGATGGGTACTTGGTATGTCTTGACTTGAGCGAAGACCTCCCCAGCAACGGCGCCAGAAATCCTTCTTGCTACGTCTTGAGCTCGTGTTGGTTTTCCTTGAAGAGGAAAGGGTGATGCAGCAATAGTAGCATAAGTATTTCCCTCTGTTTTTTAGAACCAAGTTATCAATCCAGTAGGAGGCTCCTCAAAAGTCCCATGCACTGATACGTCCATTTTGCATCATGCTTTTATATCAATATTTATTGCATTATGGGTTGTTATTACACATTATGTCTCAATACTTATGGCTATTCTCTCTTATTTTACAAGGTTTACCATGAAGAGGGGGAATGCCGGCAGCTGGAATTCTGGCTGGAAAAGGAGCAAATATTGGAAACCTATTCTGCACAGCTCCAAAAATCCTAAAACTCCAAAGAAGTCATTTTTGGAATTAATAAGAATTGCTGAGCGAAGAAAACACCAGAGGGGGACCACACGCTGGCCATGAGGGTGGGGGTGCGCCCACCCCTACTGGATGCGCCCCCTGTCTCCTGGACCCCCTGGTGGCCCTCCGGTGCCCATCTTCTGCTATATGAAGGCTTTTACCCTGGAAAAATCACAAGCAAGCTTACGGGACGAAACTCCGCCACCACGAGGCGGAACCTTGGCGAAACCAATCTATGGCTTCGGCGGAGCTATTTTGCCAGGGAAACTTCCCTCCGGGAGGGGGAAATCATCACCATCGTCATCACCAACGATCCTCTCATCGTGAGGGGGTCAATCTCCATCAACATTTTCACCAGCACCATCTCCTCTCAAAACCCTAGTTCATCTCTTGTATCCAATCTTGTATCAGAACCACAAATTGGTACCTGTGGGTTGCTAGTAGTGTTGATTACTCCTTGTAGTTGATGCTAATTGGTTTACTTGGTGGAAGATCATATGTTCAGATCCTTAATGCATATTAATACTCCTATGATTATGAACATGAATATGCTTTGTGAGTAGTTATGTTTGTTCCTGAGGACATGGGTGAAGTCTTGCTATTAGTAGTCATGTGAATTTGGTATTCGTTCGATATTTTGATGAGATGTATGTTGTCTCTCCTCTAGTGGTGTTATGTGAACGTCGACTACATGACACTTCACCATTATTTGGGCCTAGAGGAAGGCATTGGGAAGTAATAAGTAGATGATGGGTTGCCAGAGTGACAGAATCTTAAACCCTAGTTTATGCGTTGCTTCGTAAGGGGCTGATTTGGATCCATATGTCTAATGTTGTGGTTAGGTTTACCTTAATACTTCTTTTGTAGTTGCGGATGCTTGCAATAGGGGTTAATCATAAGTGGGATGCTTGTCCAAGTAAGGGCAGTACCCAAACACCGGTCCACCCACATATCAAATTATCAAAGTACCGAACGCGAATCATATGAGCGTGATGAAAATTAGCTTGACGATAATTCCCATGTGTCCTCGGGAGCGCTTTTCTCATTATAAGAAATTGTCTAGGCTTATCCTTTGCTACAAGAAGGATTGGGCCACCTTGTTGTACTTTATTTACTTTCATTGCTTGTTACCCGTTACAAATTATCTTATCACAAAACTATCTGTTACCTACAATTTCAGTGCTTGGCAGAGAATACCTTACTGAAAATTGCTTGTCATTTCCTTCTGCTCCTCATTGGGTTCGACACTCTTACTTATCGAAAGGACTAAGATAGACCCCCTATACTTGTGGGTCATCAAGACTCTTTTCTGGCGCCATTGCCGGGTAGTGAAGCGCCTTTGGTGAGTGGAACTTGGTAAGGAAACATTTATATAGTGTGCTGAAATTTTCTGTCACTTGTTACTATGGAAACTAATCCTTTGAGGGGCTTGTTTGGGGTATCTTCACCCCGACCAGTAGAGCAAAGAGTTGCTCCTCAACCTACTGAACCTACTGAAAATATTTACTTTGAGATTCCTTCAGGTATGATAGAGAAACTGCTACCTAATCCCTTTGCAGGAGATGGAACATTGCATCCCGATTTACACCTTATCTTTGTGGATGAAGTTTGTGGATTATTTAAGCTTGCAGGTATTCCCGATGATGTTGTCAAAAGGAAGGTCTTCCCTTTATCTTTGAAGGGAGATGCATTGACATGGTATAGGCTATGTGATGATACGGGATCTTGGAATTATAAACGATTGAAGTTGGAATTTCACCAGAAATTCTATCCTATGCATCTTGTTCATAGTGATCGTAATTACATATATAATTTTTGGCCTCGCGAAGGAGAAAGCATCGCTCAAGCTTGGGGGAGGCTTAAGTCAATGTTATATTCATGCCCCAATCATGAGCTCTCAAGAGAAATGATTATTCAAAAAATTTATGCTCGGCTTTCTCCCAATGATCGCACCATGCTTGATACTTCCTGTGCTGGTTCTTATATGCTGAAGACTACTAAATTCAAGTGGGACTTATTGGAAAGAATTAAACGCAACTCTGAAGATTGGGGTTCCGACGATGGTAAGGAGTCAGGTATAACACCTAAGTTTGATTGTGTTAAATCTTTTATGGATACCGATGCTTTTCGTGGATTTAGCGCTAAGTATGGACTTGACTCTGAGATAGTAGCTGCTTTTTGTAAATCTTTTGCTACTCACGTTGATCTCTCTAAGAAGAAGTGGTTTAAATATAATCCTCCCATTGAAGTAAAAGTAGTTGCACCTATTACAGTTGAAGAAAAGACTGTCACTTATAATGATCCTATTGTTCCTACTACTTATGTTGAGAAACCTCCTTTTCCCATTAGGATAAAGGATCATGCTAAAACTTCGACTGTTGTTTGTAAGAGTAATACTAGGACTTATACACCTCCTAAGCAAATCAAAGTTGAACCTAGTATTGCTATGGTTAAGGATCTATTGGATGATAACTTAGATGGGCATGTTATTTATTTCTGTGGTGAGACTGCTAATATTGCTAGACCCGATGCTAAGATAGATAGACCTGTTGTAGGCATGCTTGTTATTTCTGTTAAGATAGGAGATCATTGTTATCATGGCTTATGTGATATGGGTGCTAGCACTAGTGCAATACCCTATGACTTATATAAAGAAATTATGCATGATATTGCACCCGCTGAAATGGAAGATATTGATGTTACTATTAAGCTTACCAATAGGGATACTATTAAGCCATTTGGGATTGTTAGAGATGTTGAAGTCTTGTGTGGGAAGGTTAAATATCCTGTTGATTTTCTTGTTCTTGGTTCCCCACAAGATGACTTTTGTCCCATTATTTTTGGTAGACCCTTCTTGAATACTGTTAATGCTAGGATTGATTGCAATAAGGATGTTGTTTCAATTGGCTTAGGGGATATGTCTCATGAGTTTAATTTTGCTAAGTTTCGTAGACAACCCCGTGATAAAGAATCACCTAGTAAGGATGAGATTATTGGTCTTGCTTCTATTGCTGTGCCTACTACTGATCCGTTAGAACAATATTTGTTAGACCATGAAAATGATATGTTTATGAATGAAAGAAGAGAAATAGATGAAGTGTTCCTTCCACAGGGTCCTATTCTGAAACACAACTTACCTGTTGAAATCCTAGGGGATCCCCCTCCACCCAAGGGTGATACCGTGTTTGAGCTCAAACCATTACCTGATAATCTTAAGTATGCTTACCTTGATGAAAAGAAAATATATCCTGTTATTATTAGTGCTAACCTTTCAGAGCAAGAAGAAGAAATATTATTGAAAACTCTGAAGAAGCACCGCGCTGCTATTAGATATACTCTGGATGATCTTAAGGGCATTAGTCCCACTCTATGCCAACACAAAATTAAAGTGAAGGAAGATGCCAAACCAGTTAGAGATCCTCAACGACGATTAAACCCTAAGATGAAGGAAGTGGTAAGAAAGGAGATACTAAAGCTCCTTGAGGCCGGTATAATTTATCCCGTTGCTGATAGTGAATGTGTAAGTCATGCCCATTGTGTTCCTAAGAAGGGAGGTATTACTGTCGTTCCTAATGATAAAGATGAATTGATCCCGCAAAGAATTATCACAGGTTATAGGATGGTAATTGATTTCTGTAAATTAAATAAGGCTACTAAGAGAGATCATTACCCTTTACCTTTTATTGATCAAATGCTAGAAATACTATCCAAACACACACATTTCTGCTTTCTAGATGGTTATTCTGGTTTCTCTCAAATACCTGTGTCAGCGAAGGATCAATCAAAAACTACTTTTACTTGCCCTTTCGGTACTTTTGCTTATAGACGTATGCCTTTTGGTTTATGTAATGCACCTTCTACCTTTCAAATATGTATGATGGCTATATTCTCTAACTTTTGTGAAAAGATTTGTGAGGTATTCATGGATGATTTCTCCGTTTACGGATCCTCTTTTGATGATTGCGTGAGCAACCTTGATCGAGTTTTGCAGAGATGCGAAGACACTAATCTCGTATTGAACTGGGAGAAGTGCCACTTTATGGTTAATGAAGGCATTGTCTTGGGGCATAAGATTTCCGAGAGGTATTGAAGTTGATAAAGCTAAAGTCAATGCTATTGAAAAGATGCCATGTCCCAAGGACATAAAAGGTATAAGAAGTTTCCTTGGTCATGCCGGTTTTATAGGAGGTTCACTAAGGACTTTTCTAAAATCTCTAGGCCTCTGACTAATTTATTACAAAAAGATATTCCTTTTGTCTTTGATGATGATTGTGTAGAAGCATTTAAAATACTTAAGAAAGCTTTGATCGCTGCACCTATTGTTCAGCCACCTGATTGGAATTTACCCTTTGAAATTATGTGTGATGCTAGGGATTATGTTGTAGGTGTTGTTCTAGGGCAAAGAGTTGATAAGAAATTGAATGTTATCCAGTATGCTAGTAAAACTCTTGATACTGCCTAGAGAAATTATGCTACTACTGAAAAGAGTTCTTAGCAGTTGTGTTTGCTTATGATAAGTTTAGACCTTATATTGTTGATTCCAAAGTTACTATTCACACTGATCATGCTGCTATTAAATATCTTATGGAAAAGAAAGATGCTAAGCCTAGACTCGTTAGATGGGTTCTCTTGCTCCAAGAATTTGATTTGCATATTATTGATAGAAAGGGAGCTGAGAACCCCGTTGCAGACAACTTGTCTAGGTTAGAGAATGTTCTTGATGACCCACTACCTATTGATGATAGCTTTCCTGATGAACAATTAGCGGTTGTTAATGCTTCTCGTACTGCTCCTTGGTATGCTGATTATGCTAATTACATTGTTGCTAAATTTATACCACCTAGTTTCACATACCAGCAAAAGAAAAAGTTCTTTTATGATTTAAGACATTACTTCTGGGATGACCCACACATTTATAAAGGAGTAGATGGTGTTATTAAACATTGTGTACCTGAGCATGAACAGGAACAGATCCTACACAAGTGTCACTCTGAATCATATGGAGGACACCATGCTGGAGATAGAAGTGCACATAAGGTATTGCAATCCGGTTTTTATTGGCCTACTCTCTTCAAAGATGCTCGTAAGTTTGTCTTATGTTGTGATGAATGACAAAGAATTGGTGATATTAGTAGATGTCAAGAAATGCCTGTGAATTATTCTCTTGTTATTGAACCATTTGATGTTTGGGGCTTTGATTATATGCGACATTTTGCTGCCTCTAATGGTTACACACATATTTTAGTTGTTGTTGATTACGTTACTAAGTGGGTAGAAGCTATTCCAACTAGTAGTGCTGATCATAACACTTCTATTAAAATGCTTTAAAAAGTTATTTTTCCGAGGTTTGGAGTCCCTAGATATCTTATGACTGATGGTGGTTCATATTTTATTCATGGTGCTTTCCGTAAGATGCTTTCTAAGTATGATGTTAATCATAGAATCGCATATCCTTATCACATGCAGTCTAGTGGTCAAGTAGAGTTGAGCAACAGAGAGCTCAAGTTAATTTTGCAAAAGACTATGAATAGATCTAGAAAGAATTGGTCCAAGAAACTTGATGATACATTATGGGCCTATAGAACTGCATATAAAAATCCTATGGGTATGTCTCCGTTTAAGATGGTTTATGGAAAGGCATGTCACTTACCTCTTGAACTTGAACATAAAGTGGGCTATTAAAGAGCTCAACTATGACTTCAAACTTACCGATGAGAAGAGGTTATTTGATATTAGCTCCCTTGATGAATGGAGAACCCAAGCCTGTGAGAATGCCAAGCTATTCAAAGAAAAAGTCAAACGCTCACATGACAAAAGGATACAAAAGCGTGAGTTCAACGTAGGTGATTATGTGTTACTATTCAACTCTCGTTTAAGATTTTTTGCAGGAAAACTTCTCTCTAAATGGCAAGGTCCTTATGTTATCGAGGAGGTCTATCATTCCAGTGCCATAAAAATCAACAACTTCGAAGGCACAAGTCCGAGGGTGGTGAACGGTCAAAGAATCAAACGTTATATCTCAGGTAATCCTATCAATGTTGAAACTAATATTATCGAGACCGTAACCCTGGAGGAATACATAAGGGACACTTTCCAGAACATTTCAGACTCCGAAAAGGAATAGGTATGTGGTACGGTAAGTAAACCGACTCCAAAACAATTCTAATGGCAATTTTCCTCCGTTTTGGAATATTTAATAATTTTGGAAAGAAAGAAGTAATCCGGGAAGGACACGAGGCCTCCACGAGGGTGGAGGGCGCGCCCACCCTTACTGGGCGCGCCCCCTGTCTCGTGGCCACCGTGCCTCCCGGACTCCGTTTTCTTGCACGTTACGTATTTTGGTCGGTAAAAATTCATTATATAATCTCCCGAAGGTTTTGACCACCGTATCACGCAAATATCCTCTGTTTTCATTTCGAGCTGTTTTTCTGATAGATCTAGAGCACCATGATGTCTCCAAGCGCTCCCAAGGACAAGTTTTTCGAGAGGGTTATCAACCCCTATCTCGCGGAGGTGCTGCAACACCCTCAAACCATTGAGATGCGTGAGGGGGTGCTTCACATCCGCGATGTAGAGGGACCAAGGCGTACCAGAAGCATGGAGACAAAGCTCGAAGCCATGGAGCAACAAGTTTTCAAGTGCCAAGGGATGGTGGAGTGTGGAATCAACGCCAACTAGATGATGATCATGGAGTTCACCAACAACCACAAGCTATATGCCAAGGTCATTGGGGAGACCATCTTCAAGCTTCAGGAAAAAATCGAGCACCTCCAAGCCTAGATCTATGACCTGCAAAACCAAAACTGTGAGTACGAATATAGATTCAAGAGGATGAATTTGGCTGCAGATTTGAGGATTCCGGAGACTCGATCATCCTTCTATGATGGTGAGCCTATGCCCTGGAAGATGGACGACAAGCCTACATCATCAACAACTCCTACTTCACCACCTCCGAGGACATAATCACATGGGTATGGGCACTCCCCTTGGCAACTGCCAAGCTTGGGGGAGGTGCCCTGGTATCTTATCACCATCACACTCCTATCTTTACTGTTTTACTTAGTTCGATCCTTTTAGTAGTATCTTGATCTAGTAGATTGAAGTTTTGGTATCAAGTAGTTTTGAGTTTTGCTTTGTGATCTCTTTATGCAATAGAGTCCATGAGCTATCTATAATAAAGATTAGTGTTGAGTCAAGGGCTTTGCTAGTTTTCTATTATCTTGAGAAAGTAGAAAGAATAAAAAGAATAAAAGAGTTCATATTGATCTTATGGATAGTAATTACTTCACACATAAAAAGTATGGGGCATAAAAGTTGTTGAAAGTTGACAAACATAGTTTTGGTCATCGTTGCAATTAATAGGAAGTAATAAGGAAAGAGAGGTTTTCACATACAAATATACTATCATGGACATCTTTTATGATTGTGAGCACTCATTAAGTATGACATGCTAAAGGAGTTGATGTTGAACAAGGAAGACAACGTAATGGTTTATGTTTTCTCACATCTCAGTTAAAGTATATTTTCATTGATCTTCCCAACATGTTGAGCTTGCCTTTCCCCCTCATGCTAGCAAAAAATTCCTTGCACCAAGTAGAGATACTACTTGTGCTTCAAAATATCCTTAAACCCAGTTTTGCCATGAGAGTCCACCATACCTACCTATGGATTGAGTAAGATCCTTCAAGTAAGTTGTCATCGGTGCAAGCAATAAAAATTGCTCTCTAAATATGTATTACTTATTAGTGCGGAGAAAATAAGCTTTATACGATCGTGTGATATGGAAGTAATAAAAGCGACGGACTCCATAATAAAGGTTCATATCACAAGTGGCAATATAAAGTGACGTTCTTTTGCATTAAGATTTTGTGCATCCAACCCTAAAAGCACATGACAACCTCTCCTTCCCTCTGCGAAGGGCCTATCTTTTACTTTATGTCTTTTACTCTATGCAAGAGTCAAGGTGATCTTCACCTTTCCCTTTTTCATTTTATCCTTTGGCAAGCTCCTCGTGTTTGAAAGATCCTGACATATATATCCAATTGGATGTAAGTTAGCATGAATTATTAATGTTGACATCACCCAAAGGTGAATACTTTGGGAGGCAACACAATAAGCCCCTATCTTTCTCAGTGTCTGGTTGAAACTCCATAACCACAAGTATTGCGTGAGTGTTAGCAATTGTAGAAGACTATATGATAGTTGAGTATGTGGACTTGCTGAAAAGCTCTATTCTTGACTCTTTCTGTTGTTATGATAAATTGCAATTGCTTCAATGACTGAGATTATAGTTTGTTAGTTCCCAATGAAGTTTCTGAACCATACTTGACATTGTGAATTGATTGTTACTTGAGCATAAGAAACCATATGACAAAAATCTTTATATGTTGCTATTATAAGAATGATCATGATGCCCTCATGTCCGTATTTTATTTTTATCGACACCTCTATCTCTAAACATGTGGACATATTTATCGATTTCGGCTTCCACTTGAGGACAAGCGAGGTCTAAGCTTGGGGGAGTTGATACGTCCATTTTGCATCATGCTTTTATATCAATATTTATTGCATTATGGGTTGTTATTACACATTATGTCTCAATACTTATGGTTGTTCTCTCTTATTTTACAAGGTTTACCATGAAGAGGGGGAATGCCGGAAGCTGGAATTCTGGTTGGAAAAAGAGCAAATATTGGAAACCTATTCTTCACATCTCCAAAAATCCTGAAACTCCACGGAAGTCATTTTTGGAATTAATAAGAATTGCTGAGAGAAGAAAACACTAGAGGGGGCCCACACCCTGGCCAGGAGGGTGGGGGGCGCGCCCACCCCTACTTGGCGCGCCCCTGGTCTCCTGGACCCCCTGGTGGCCCTCCGGTGCCCATCTTCTGCTATATGAAGGATTTTACCCTGGAAAAAAATCACAAGCAAGCTTACGGGACGAAACTCCGCCGCCACGAGGTGGAACCTTGGCGAAACCAATCTAGGGCTCCGGCGGAGCTGTTCTGCCGGAGAAACTTCCCTCCGGGAGGGGGAAATCATTACCACCGTCATCACCAACAATCCTCTCATCGTGAGGGGGTCAATCTCCATCAACATTTTCACCAGCACCATCTCCTCTCAAAACCCTAGTTCATCTCTTGTATCCAATCTTGTATCAAAACCATAAATTGGTACCTGTGGGTTGCTAGTAGCGTTGATTACTCCTTGTAGTTGATGCTAATTGGTTAACTTGGTGGAAGGTCATATGTTCAGATCCTTAATGCATATTAATACTCCTCTGATTATGAACATGAATATGCTTTGTGAGTAGTTAAGTTTGTTCCTGAGGACATGGGTGAAGTCTTGCTATTAGTAGTCATGTGAATTTGGTATTCGTTCGATATTTTGATGAGATGTATGTTGTCTCTCCTCTAGTGGTGTTATTCAAACGTCGACTACATGACACTTCACCATTATTTGGGCCTAGAGGAAGGCATTGGGAAGTAATAAGTAGATGATGGGTTGCTAGAGTGACAGAAGCTTAAACCCTAGTTTATGCGTTGCTTCGTAAGGGGCTGATTTGGATCCATATGTCTAATGATGTGGTTAGGTTTACCTTAATACTTCTTTTGTAGTTGCGGATGCTTGCAATAGGGGTTAATCATAAGTGGGATACTTGTCCAAGTAAGGGCAGTACCCAAACACTGGTCCACCCACTTATCAAATTATCAAAGTACCGAACGCGAATCATATGAACGTGATGAAATCTAGCTTGACGATAATTCCCATGTGTCCTCGGGAGCGCTTTTCTCATTATAAGAAATTGTCTAGGCTTGTCCTTTGCTACAAAAAGGATTGGGCCACCTTGCTGCACTTTATTTACTTTCATTGCTTGTTACTCATTACAAATTATCTTATCACAAAACTATCTGTTACCTACAATTTCAGTGCTTGCAGAGAATACCTTATTGAAAACCGCTTGTCATTTCCTTCTGCCCCTCGTTGGGTTCGACACTCTTACTTATCGAAAGGACTACGATAGATCCCCCATACTTGTGGGTCATCATGCACCTACACAAACAAACAAAGAACTCGCAACCAACGCAATAAAGGGGTTGTCAATCCCTTCACGGCCACTTGCGAAAGTGAGATCTGATAGAGATAGTATGATAACATAAATATGTTTTTGGTATTTTATAATATAGATTGGAAAAGTAAAGATGCCAATAAAAGTAGATTGAAAGCTTATATTATAAAAGATAGACCCGGGGGCCATAGGTTTCACTAGTGGCTTCTCGCAAGATAGCATAAGTATTACAGTGGGTGAACAAATTACTGTCGAGCAATTGATAGAAAAGCGAATAATTATGAGATTATCTAGTCATGATCATGTATATAGGTATCACGTCCGCGACAAGTAGACCGACTCCTGCCTGCATCTACTACTATTACTCCACACATCGACCGCTATCCAGCATGCATCTAGAGTATTAAGTTCATAAAGAACAGACTAACGCATTAAGAAAGATGACATGATGTAGAGGGATAAACTCATGCAATATGATATAAACCCCATCTTTTTATCCTCGATGGCAACAATACAATATGTGCCTTGCTTCCCCTGCTGTCACTGGGAAATGACACCACAAGATTGAACCCAAAGCTAAGTGAGGGAGTCCTGGATTAAGGAGTCCTCGGATAGCCGGACTATATACTTTGGCCGGACTATTGGACTATGAAGATACAAGATTGAAGACTTTGTCCCGTGTCCGGGTGGGACTCTCCTTTGCGTGGAAGGCAAGCTTGGATATTCAGATATGTAGATTTCCTTCTCTATAACCAACTCTGCGTAACTCTAGCCCCCTCCGGTGTCTATATAAACCGGAGGGTTTAGTCCAAAGGACAACAACAATCATAATCATAGGCTAGCTTCTAGGGTTTAGCCTCTACTATTTCGTGGTAGATCAACTCTTGTAATACTCATATAATCAAGATCAATCAAGCAGGAAGTAGGGTATTACATCCATCAAGAGGGCCTGAACCTGGGTAAAACATCGTGTCCCCTGCCTCTTGTTACCATTAGCCTTAGACGTACAGTTCGGGACCCCCTACCCGAGATCCGCCGGTTTTGACACCGACATTGGTGCTTTCATTGAGAGTTCCACTGTGTCGTCGCTGTAAGGCTTGATGGCCCCTCCGACCATCTTCAACGATGCGTTCCAGGGGGTGGTTTTCCTTCCCGGACAGATCTTCGTATTTGGCGGCTTCGTACTACGGGCCAACTCGCTTGGCCATCTGGAGCAGATTGATAGCTACGCCCCTGGCCATCCGGTCAGGTTTCGAAGCTTAAACTACACTGCCGACATCCGCGGAGACTTGATCGCGATGGATTCAAGCTCAGGACAGCTGCGCCGAATAGTCACGACGGACATGACTTTGATCTGCCGCCGGATAGTATTCATGAAATCGCACCCGCGTTGGTGCCGAGAATCAACCCAGAGCAGATCGTGCCTTCCGAGGATGGGTGGATGGACCCCGCCACGGAGGCTGCACACTCATCGGCGTCAGAGCCGAACGTTGATCCCACCTCCTGCGAGAGTGGTGTCGTCAGACCCCTGGACTCTTCCCCGGTTGCAGGATCCGAATCGCGTGCGTCCGTGCCTATCGAATCAGATTGGGCACCCATCATGGAGTTCACCGCCACGGATATTTTTCACCACTCACCCTTGGGAGATGTGCTGAACTCATTAAGGTCTCTGTCCTTGTCAGGAGACTCTTGGCCGAACTATGTCTGGCTCGAGTGGGAAGCGGACGATGAAGAAATTCGTTACCCACCCACCACCCACTTCATAGCCAGTGTTGATGACTTAACCGACACGCTCGATTTCGACTCCAAAGACGTCGACGGTATTTACGATGACGCAGGAGAAGAATAGGAACCGCCACCCATTGGGCGCTGGACTGCCACCTCATCATACAATATTTACATGGTGGATACACCAAAAGAAGGCGATGGTGACGATACAACGAAGGATAATCCCCTCGATAAGCCACCAAAGCGGCACCGTAGATGCCGCTCTAAATCCCGCCATAGTAAAAACAGCGACAACAGTGCAAGAAATAACAATACCCTGGTTGATTCCAAAGGAAACGACGACCCCATGGACCCAGCAATGGAGTAAGATGAGCCAGGGGACGGTGAAAACAGTTTGGAGCCGACGTCAGATAACGTCGATCCCGAGGGTAAAATTCAACAACTTGTCTCCGGAGAGGAGGACAGCCTAGACGATGATGCACTTATCATCCCAGAAAAACTCTTGGAACAAGAGAACCTCCACAAAAGACTTATCGCCACTGCGAGGAGCCTAAAGAAGCAGAAGCAAAAGCTTAAGGCCACATAGGATACGCTCAACCGTATGTGGAGCAAAGTGCTCGATACAGAAGAAAAATACGGCGACAGTCGCCACGCAAAGAGCTATCCAAAGCGCAAGCTGCTGCCCGAATTCAATGATGAGGCCGTAGAGCCCACTCAGCCGAAAACTACCGATCAGCCAGACCGACCACCCCGTGGTCGTGACAAGATGGCTAAGGATGCCGCGCACAAGTCAGCACACAATTTATGTGAGCTCCTGGACAGCAAGTCCGGTATGGCCAGATCCATCTATGGATCTAGGAAGCGTGCTCCAGCGCAGGATCAGAACTACCGAAGCGATCACATCGATCGAATGCCAGCTTGGAATCAGAACCAAGCACAACAACCATCGACAGCATGCCACGACACAACCAAATACAGGGGTGCCGCACACCCCCTGTGCTTCACCGATGAGGTGCTGGATCATGAATTTCCGGAAGGATTCAAACCCGTGAATATAGAGGCATACGACGGAACTACAGACCCTGGGGTCTGGATCGAGGACTTTATCCTTCATATCCATATGGCTCGCGGAGACGATCTCCACGCCATCAAATATGTACCCCTCAAATTAAAGGGACCAGCTCGGCACTGGCTGAAAAGCCTTCCCGAGAACTCCATTGGAAGTTGGGAAGAGCTCGAGGATGCTTCCAGGGCCAATTTTCAAGGGACCTATGTTCGGCCTCTGGACGGTGACGACCTAAGTCATATAATTCAACAGCCCGGAGAATCAGCCCGAAAACTCTGGAACAGGTTTCTTACTAAGAAAAACCAAATAGTCGATTGCCCGGACGCTGAGGCTTTAGCGGCCTTAAAACATAGTATCCGGGAAGAATGGCTTGCCAGACACCTCGGCCAAGAAAAGCTGAGGACGATGGCAGCCTTAACAAGCCTTATGATCCGCTTTTGCGCGGGCGAGGATAGCTGGCTGGATCGTAGCGGCACCAGCGACCCAAGCACATCCAAAGTCAGGGATGGCAACGGGAAGCCGCGACGCAACAAAACAGCCCAGAGAATACGACAGTCAATGCCCGATTCAGGGGCTCTCGACCCGGTCAACAGAAGAAGCCATTTAAAGGCAGTAGAGACGGACCGTCCAGCCTAAACAAGATTCTAGACAAATTATGTTAGATTCACGGCACCCCCGAAAAGCCTGCAAACCACACCCACAGAGAGTGTTGGGTTTTCAAACAGGATGGCAAGCTAAACACCAAACAAAAGGTGAGGGAGACGCCAAGTGAGGACGAGGAGGAGCCTCGTGAGCCGAACACTAGAGGACATAAAAAATTCCCACCAGAAGTCAAAACAGTGAATATGATTTACATAACTCACATCCCAAAGAGAACGCGCAAACGCGCACTCAGAGACATATACGCTGTTGAGCCCGTTGCCCCCAAATTTAATCCCTGGTCGGCCTGCCCGATCACCTTCGATTGCAGGGACCACCCGACTAGTGTCCGGCAAGGAGGATCGGCTGCCTTGGTGCTCGACCCAATAATTGACGGATACCATCTCACACGAGTCCTCATGGACGGCTGCAGTAGTCTAAACCTGATATATCAGGACACTGTCCACAAAATGGGGATAGACCCTTCAAGGATCAGCCTAAGTAACACCACCTTTAAAGGAGTAATACCAGGTGTTGAGGCCCACTGTACGGGCTCCCTAGTACTAGAAGTTGTATTCGGTTCCCCCGACAACTTCTGAAACGAGGAATTAACCTTCGACATCGCTCCATTCCGGAGTGGCTATCACGCACTACTCGAACGAACGGCCTTTGCTCATTTTAATGCAGTACCGCATTACACCTACCTCAAACTTAAGATGCCCGGTCCATGCAGCATCATCACAGTTAGCGGATCCACAGAGCGTTCCTTACGCGCGGAAGAATATGTGGCGGCTCTAGCAGCCGAACACTGAGCGGTCCCTCCAATCAGGACTAATGGCCGATCGTCAAGACCACGGACACGGTTAGATGAGTCTGGCGCTCCACCTAATGTAACAGCCCAGTTGGGATTTCCCCATAAAAGATGCTAGGGGCTACTCGCAAAAAGAGCCCATAGTTTGGCTCAAACTTATCAATACAATAGCATATTGCATTTTCATTAACGAACACCTTGCACGAAGTCTTTCACCTGGGTTTTTTCTTTTACAGGCGACCATCGTGCTACACCCTTCCAGGATATGGCACAACGGAGATAAAGGCGCAGACGTGCAGCAGGGCCCCGCATAAAGGTTTCTCTTTAGATTAAGACCCCACGTAAACCTTTTTAACATCTCTTGTTGCTTCTTCCCCTCCGGAAACTTTATACAACCAGGGGGATACTGGCGTCTTCGGCATTTTTGTCACACCAGAACACTGCTCATGCCTGGAAACTCAGGGCTCAGTGTTAAGGGCTTTATTCAGCCCGGTACACATTATAAAGTCCGAATACCTTAGGAGTGTTCGGCGTCGCGAGTTTGGCCTTATATGCATCAGCTCCGAATCATGTCTTTGGTCAAATGTTGGGTTTGCCCGGCTCCCATGTTTTGCTACCTTACGTTCCGTTCTATCGGCTAAGGCGGCACCGGGAGAACTACTGTGATTGTGCCCCTGTTCACCTGGACGAGCACTTTAGTAGAGAAAGCCGAAAACTAACTGTCATGATACAGCGCGAGACTGGTCAACCACTCGATGACCCTACGGAATCCTCGTGATTCCTCCGCATTAACGAAGGACCGGTTTCCCGGTCACGTACATACGCACACCGTATCCGGTTGAACGTGAAAGTACCAGGGGCTATATAGTAGCCCCATCGTCAAACTCCTATGGCTAAGTGAAAGTGTTAAAGCTATATAGTCCGATTGCCTGGTTCGCCGCGCTATCACCTCCTTAACGGACCAAGATGTTGGATCAAGTGTGGCTACGCGCTTTCCCGAACACCCCCACATTATATGCATGGGGGCTGAAGCCAACGACTGCAAACTTTCAGGATACATATATATACATAAACGGCCGCGTAGGAGGCATTATAATACTTTCAGGCAAAAGTATAAAAACAGCCTTTATAATTGAAATAGCATTTTCTTTACAATCGTGATACATGTCATTCAAACATGGCACTCTTCGAGCACTGAGCCTCTATTAAACGAGCGCCTTCTAAGACTTCTTTGAAATAGTGCTCGGCCGGGTCCTTGCCGTCCGCCGCACTCCGGGTCGCAATAGCGGTGGCTTCCATCCTAGCCCAGTATGTTTTAACACGGGCAAGAGCCATCCGCGCACCCTCTATGCACGCCGACCTCTTCACAATGTAGATATGCGACACAACACCAAGAAATTGTTGCACTAATCCAAAATAATTGTCCGGCCTTGGCCCTTGTGGCCAAAGATGATCCACGACATACCTCATAGCAAGCCCGGACAACGTGTGGAGTTCGGCCCACGCGGCCATCTTTTCATTTAATGGCAGCAGACGCGTCGGGGCACTGAACTGCGACCAGAATAACCTCTCAGCCTTATGGTCCTTCCGATCTTTGTAAAACTCGGATGCATCAGCAGCACTGTTTGCCAGGTCCGCATATGCGTCCACCGCGTTCCACGACTGATCCAGAGGGGCATACTTCAGATCTCCGAATTTCATCCGCAACAGATAGGGCTTTCCAGCCACGATATCTCCAGCTTCACGAAGCTCCTCCTTCATCCCCCTCATTTCAGAGCGGGTTTCCTTGGCTGCCTCTAGGGCCTTCTTCAAGTCAGCTGCTTTTTCTTGATTTTCCTTTTCAAGGAGCTCGCGGCGATTGGCGGCATCTTCCAGCTCGATAGCCATCTGAGCCATCTTTTCTTCGCTCCGGCGACGAGCAGCCTATTCAGCTTTTAACTCCTCGACCGCCTTCAGAGCGGCCGCATCACTTATTCAGGCTTGCTCCTTGGCTCGGGCAAGCTCCGCACGAAGGGTCTCCACGGCAACAGCTCCATCTGCAGTAATAGCATATTATAGATACTAGCATCATGCTCCTCTTAAAGGTTTTGCTGATAAGACGAATATACATACCCTGGGCCTCGTCAAGCTGCTTGTTAACAAGCGTGATGTCGGCATCGGCCACGTCTAGCTGCCGCTTTAGTTTGGCAAAATCAGCAGTTCGATCGACCTTCGAACCCTCAGCCACCTGCACATAAATCAGCGCGATTATTAACAGAGATTATGATCCTTTATCCGTCACGTTGATGGCAACCAGAGTCTCAGGGGCTACTATCTATATAGAGAACACTTAGAATGTGCGGAACCATCAAAAATACATTTTTTGCGTACCTCAAAGCCGCTTAGCAGACTCATAAAAGCTTCGTTCAAACCGCCTTTCGCGGATGAAATCCTCTCAACTACTGTGCCCATTAAGGCACGATGCGTCTCGGAGATGGCCGCTCGCTCCAAAAGGCCAATTAGGGTGTCCGGCTGTGTGCCGGACAATCCCAGACTCCCCCTAAAGCTCTCCTTGGGATCTGGATATCCCGGACTCCAGGCGGCCGAAGTATCAACTTCTAGCCTTGGCGGATTAGAGAAATCCTCCGTGACGACACTTCGGGGTCATCCGCCCTGTGTGACGGGGAGACAGGGGGAGGCGACTCGCTCTCCATCATCTCCGATCCCCCGAGGACGAACTCTGTGGAGAAGGGCTACGATCCGGACTGCAACAAATATGTTTCAGTCATTATCCTCAAGAAAATAAACGGGGTATGTATACCAAAGTACTCTCTCACTTACGGCTCGGTGGAGGGCCGGTCCCCTTGTGAGGTCTTCTTCCCTTGTTTAGAAGCCTCTGTTTCCAAATATTTGGAGGTGGCCCTTTTCTTACCTTGGGGAGAGGGGATTTTAGATTCCCCTCCCCGATTATCCTCCTTTGCGGAGGCATCTACTCCTCCAATCTGGATGTGTAAAAAATGAGGCCCATCTGCGGCTTCTCTATTCCTCCACTCGTCTTTGCCTGATGGCACCTGATACAGCGCACGGTCAAGCATCCTGGTCAACAAAGGATTCGGTGAGCCTTCGGGAAGAGGGGCCGGACACCTAATCCTCTCTGCCTTCTTCAGCCAGTCCTGGCAGAGAACGTTTTTTAGAATTATGTTATAATAAATGTAAAGGATGGTGTGTTCGGCAACAGAAGTATTTACCAGGGTATCCGGATGATTGCAATTGAAACCAGCGTCCTCGGTGGTGTCCGGACACTTTATTCATGATCCGAGGAATAACTCATACATCTCTTTGAGCGTCAGGCCAAAGAATTGTTGAACGGTTCGCGGTCCTTCCAGGTTAAACTCCCACATACGGAGAGGACGACGTTGGCAGGGAAGGGCTCGACGGACTAGCATCACTTGCATTATCTTGGGCAAGACTGCTATCCCTCTTGAGAAGGTCTCAGATGCGGCTCTGCAATGTCGACACATCATTTTCCGGCCCCCAGTCCAGCCCTTTGTTGACCCATGACGCCAGTTGTGGTGGAGGGCCCGGGCGGAACGCTGGAGCAGCCACCCGCTTTGTACCTCGGGGAGCGGTGATGTAAAACCACTCCCGCTGCCATAAATCAGAGGTCTCCATGAAAGAACCCTTTGGCCATGGGGCGTCGGCGCCTTTGCTTATTATAGCGCCTCCGCACTCCACGTGACGCCCGTCGATCACTCTCGGCCTCACATTGAAGGTCTTGATCCATAGGCCGAAGTGGGGGGTGATGCGGAGGAAGGCTTCACACACGACGATAAACGACGAGATGTGAAGAACGGAATCCGGAGCTAGATCGTGGAAATCTAGTCCGTAATAGAACATGAGCCCTCTTACGAAGGGATCAACGCTAAAACCTAGCCCTCGGAGAAAGTGGGAGATAAAGATGATGCTCTCGTTGGGCTCAAGAGCGGGGACGACCTGCCCTGGAGCAGGTAGCCTGTGTAGAATCTCGGCGGGGAGATACCTGGCCTCCCTAAGCTTCCGGATGTCCTCCTCTGTGATGGAGGAGGCCATCCACCAGCCTTGATTGGATCCGGACATGGTCGAAAGACCGAGGTGCTTTAGCTTGAGCCTTGGGTGTTAGAACTCGAGGTGGGGGAGGGGAAGGATCGAGCGTGGAAAGAAAAATACATGCCTTGGCCCCTTTATAAAGAGGACGAATATCAAGCATCCCCCGCATGACCGTTTGGGACTTGCCTAAAATCTAAGAGTCATATTAAACAAACACGGTTGGGTTATCCATGCAATCCCGTGATAAGGGGGGACACGATCTCTGCTTCGACAAGACGTGCCAGTAAAACCGCCTCGCAGCGCGTGTAGTGGCTAGTTATAAAAACGGTTCGAATAAAGGCCGAACCATGGCGTGATGTCATGCTATAAAAAGCTGTCAGCAGATTAGATTTGTGGAATATTATACTCTCTATGGTGGAATGTGGAATTTGTTTTGCAGAGCCGGACACGACCCTTGTGTCCTAAATCTTCTATGGAGTATTCGGAGAAGGAACCAGCCTTGCAATGCCGAAGACAATATGCGCGCCGGACTCATCGTCATTGAAGCCTGGTTCAGGGGCTACTGAGGGAGTCCTGGATTAAGGGGTCCTCGGACAGCTGGACTACATACTTTGGATGGACTGTTGGACTATGAAGATACAAGATTGAAGACTTCGTCCCGTGTCTGGGTGGGACTCTCCTTTGCGTGGAAGGCAAGCTTGGATATTTGGGTATGCAGATTTCCTTCTCTGTAACCGAATCTGTGTAACCCTAGCCCCCTCCAGTGTCTATATAAACCGGAGGGTTTAGTCCGTAGGACAACAACAATCATAATCATAGGCTAGCTTCTAGGGTTTAGCCTCTACGATCTCGTGGTAGATCAACTCTTGTAATACTCATATTATCAAGATCAATCAAGCAGGAAGTAGGGTATTACCTCCATCGAGAGGGCCCGAACCTTGGTAAAACGTCGTGTCCCCTACCTCTTGTTACCATTAGCCTTGGACGTACAGTTCGGGACCCCCTACCCGAGATCCGCCGGTTTTGACACCGACACTAAGCACTTCTCCCATTGCAAGAAAGATCAATCTAGTAGGCCAAACCAAACTGATAATTCGAAGAGACTTGCAAAGATAACTCAATCATACATAAAAGAATTCAGATGAGATTCAAATATTTCTCATAGATAAACTTGATCATAAACCCACAATTCATCGGATCTCGACAAACACACCGCAAAAAGAGTTACATCGAATAGATCTCCAAGAAGATCAAGGAGAACATGGTATTGAAATCCAAAAGGAGAGAAGAAGCCATCTAGCTAATAACTATGGACCCGAAGGTCTGTGGTAACTACTCACAACTCATCGGAGGGGCTATGGTGTTTATGTAGAAGCCCTCTGTGGTCGATTCCCCCTCCGGCGGAGCACCGACGAAGACTCCAAGATGGGATCTCGCGGATACAGAAGGTTACGGCGGTGGAAATAGTTTTTCGTTGGCTCACTGGATGTTTTCGGGGTACGTGGGTATATATAGGAGGAAGAAGTAGGTCGGTGGCCGCCCGAGGGTCCCACGAGATAGGGGGGCGCGCCTTGTAGGGGTGGGCACGCCCTCCACCCTCGTTGCCGCCTCGGCTGCTTCTTGGCTTGCACTCCAAGTCCTCTGGATCACGTTTGTTCCAAAATTCACGCTCCCGAAGGTTTCATTCCGTTTGGACTCCGTTTGATATTCCTTTCCTTCGAAATACTGAAATAGGCAAAAAAAAATAGCAATACGGGATGGGCCTCCGGTTAGTAGGTTAGTCCCAAAAATGATATAAATGTGTAAAGTAAAGCCCATAAACATCTAAAAGGGGTAATATAATAGCATGGAACAATCAAAAATTATAGATACATTGGAGACGTATCAAGGTCTCAAACAAAAGTAAAAATGCTCACAAAGAGCATGAATGCAAAAACAGGATAGCCACAACCGGCAGGCAAAACAAAAGATAGAAAACTAAACACCTATCTTATTACATGACCGACATCCAAACCGGTTGAAGATAGCCCGTGCTACCGTCTCCCATTGGATAGATCTAGTAACCAAATGCTCCCTAGCCTCCGTTGGAGTGAGTAGCGACCTTGTTAGTAGTTGTGTGTGTATTCTCTTCCTCCCTATCACTCTGTGTACTGTATTTACCCAAGTACACACTGCGTATTTGACACGGTCTCATATGCATGTTACATACATAATATGATTAGTACAGTATGTACCGCTCCTCCTCGGTCAGGCCTCATTGTTGGAGACCAGTATATACATACACGATTAGGATTAGACGAATAGGCTTCAAATTGATGGGTCCTAGATGTCATAATCACAGTAGGAGGAAGCATTTTTTACTTGAAATAAGGGGGACACTTGCTTATGTATGGCCATATGAAGCTAGGTGGGTCTTTGTTGTCAGCCTCTCCATGTATAGTTATCTTTTGATGGCTCCCGTTGCAGCGACACTGTAGCGAGCGCACCAAGACGGTGGATGACAGCAAGGCCTTAGACGACAACAACCCAGACACGGTAAGACGCAGTAGTGGAGTCCCAGACAAAGGGGAATACGAGGGTTAACTAATTCGGGTGCGAGGTGGGGCAGCCGTTGGTGGATAATGAAAGGAAGTGTGGGGGTATAGGGGTGACCTGGCCGGCGGTTTAGGATAGAGTGAGACGGTGATGCGTGCACAGCTGTGCCATCGGCCATGGGAGGCGGGAACAGACAAGCCAACCGACGCCAGTTTGGGCGGCCGAGAAAGAAGACACGAGATTGAATAAGCATGTCAACCATTGGATTGATATCCAATGGGCATGGCTTTCAAATTTGTTTGCTTACTATGTTGACAACACTTTGTGTAGGCTTTAACCTCATGGGTCCCAAATGTCAGCTCCCAAATCAAATGCAAACATACAATCCCTTTTTTTGGAATATAGGTCCTATAAGTCCCAACACCATCCCTCCTCTTGAAAGATTTGTAGATGGTTGGTAAGATAAAATATGTTTGGGTTGTGTTGGGCGTTCTAAAAACTAAATTCGGCTTGGGTTTATGAAAAAAATGAGTTAGAAATAGGAGAAAAGTGGAGCATCTTCAAATTTCTCTTCCTGTTTTTCTGATGATGACAAAAGAATCGTACCTATAAAAATCCTATAGTCTAAATCTTATTGTACTTTATTTCATATGTAACCCAAACAGTCTCTAAAAATGTATGTTTGGTATTTAGCCTATGTACGTGTACTTTTGGTCCTTTAAGGATCAAATCTTGAGAGTGGTTGGAGTTTTAGTACTCTAATGATTAATAACTATTCTCTTGGTTCATAAATAAGCGACGTGGTTTGAGTTAATTTGAACTAAAACTGCGTCATTTGTTTATGAATGGAGGTTCTATAATGATGGCCCCTTCAATTTTGATGCTTTATATTTAAAGGTGTAACCCTGACTAAGGGCATATAAATTGGTTGACTAGATCAACGAAGGCGCGCGTTGCCGCGCCCATACATTTTTACAATGGATGTATAGGAATTCCCATCAATATATACGCAACAAAAAGTTAAATAAACATAAATTGACCATATATTGCTCAGTCATCAAAGGGGGAGTTTAATCGGTTTCCTCAGCAGCACAAAGGAATACTTGGCGCATTGTTGCACCCATCTATCTGTCGCGAGATTAAAATCTGCTGAAAGTTCATCTATCGTCGTGTTTTGGATATGAGATCCCAGAAATCAACATATTTATATATTCATTAAAAGAGTAGAAATAATCTGGTGCTTGAACTAAGCCTTTCCAAACGATGTGGTAGTGCATGAAGCTTTAAAAATTTGTGAAAGATGATACCTAGCCTTACTTATTAATCACATTAGAAATATATTCGGGAAGAAATGCATATGAGAATACAACCAAAATGTGCCAATGGAAACACATTTGTATTTGTAAGTAAATGTACAATTTTCCTTTCAGGAACACAAATACATGTTCTTGACCTGGAAACTATCGTTTGGACAAAAAGGGAACCCGATTGGATGTTGTTTCCCTTCAAAAGCAATCGTAAGTTAGGCAATGCCAAAGATTGTACAGAAGAGATTGCAAGCACCGCAAATGGATCAAAGTACCAAAACAGCAACTCACTTTTGGAACCAGCTAGCTCAGAAAAACCAATCTGTCTATCTCAGAAAGAACATCAAACATTTCACTTCCGAATGAGCTTCAATGAAGGCGACAGTATGACTTCCATTATATGTTAGACGCATGCCAAAATTTGGCGCCTAGGCTGGAACGCATCATACATTCACCAAGAAAATGGAGGATTCAGTTCTCGCTTGCTCTGATGCATACATGGATCAAGAGTTCGGAATATCGGCAATGCCCAAATTAAGAATTGCGAGGTAATTTGCTGACAGAAATAAGCAAAGCAATTGACATAATCAAAAGAAGTTCCACTTGCTCTTCCTCGCTCCTAGTACCTCCGCTCCGCTCAGCGCAGCGCTCCTTCCCCTCCCACGCCGCCGGCCGCTCCGGCCGCGGCGGTCACCCCCCTAGGGTCGTGAGCTGCCCAACCTAGCCCCTCAGCGCCGCCGGCCACTCCGGCCGCGGCGGCCACCACCCCCACCCCGCCTGCAGCGCCCAGCTGGAGGTATGGGCCGCCCCCGCTCCCGTAGATCTAGTGCTAGCGGTAGCAGGTGCGGATCCACGCCTGCATCGCCTGCGTCCTTCGGTCCATCCATGGTGCCGGATTCCCAGCCGCCCATGGACGTCAATGCGCGAGATCCCGTTCTCCCGCCGCGGATCTTGCTTCGTGGGGAGTGCTCCACCGCCTCGGCCCTGCTCCGCCCAGCGGATCCTGCTGCGGAGCACATCTCTTTGCCGTTTTCGGAGCGACCGCGTCTTCAATCCATAGTAGTTGCGCCTGCGGCCTCCATCACTTCACCATCCCCGAAGCCGGACCGCGGTTGGACTTTGGTCTCGTCCCGGAAAGGCCGGCGCCCCAGCTCTGGCCCTGCGGGCAATAGGCCGTGCTCCTCTCCATCCATCCCTGGCCGACGTGGTGCCTTCAATGCGACTGCTGGCCGGGCTGCCTTCTTAAGCCAGTTCAGGGGAAAGTGCTTCCATTGCCTGAGCAAGAAACACCGTAGGAAGGAGTGCCGGGACCCGATCTGCTGCATCATCTGCAACCTCTCCGGCCACTTCAGCCGGGAGTGTCCGCAGAACCCCAGGCGCAACCCCGCCGCGGCCTCTGCTCGGGTGCCGGTGCGGGACAGGCTTCGTTTCCCTGCTGCTGCTGTCGTATCTCCACCACCAACCGTCACCGCGCCCCCGTCACCTGCCATGGACGGCACCCACATCGCCGACCCTGCGCGTCGTCCGTGCCACAGCTGCAAGGTGGTCATGTCCACCCCCGCTCTGGAGCACGCCGTCTTCGTCCTCAAGCGCCAGGTCGTGCTCCTCACGGCGGCGGACGCCAGGCGCACCTCCTCGGCCATGGCGGTCGGCCAGGAGCTGGAGGCGCGGCTGTGCATCCAACCGCACCAGCTGCGGATCACCTGCCATGACCCGGAGGACTACCTCATCATCTTCGACCTGCCGGTCCACCAGGAGCAGGTGGCCAAGCTGGGCGCGCTGACGGTCGACGGTGCCAAATTCTTCATCAAGCACTGGCATGAAGATGACCATGCCGTGATCCAGACGTTCAACTACCACGTCCGCATCGTCATCGAAAAATGCCGCAGCACTTCTGGTCTGTGGAGGGGGCGGAGGAGGCGCTCGGCTGTCGTGTCGACCGCCTCGACAGCCGCACGTTTGAGCGCAGCCACACCAAGAGCTTCGCCTGCTGGGTCTGGATCTGGGACGTTGGCCTTATCCCGACCAAGCACACCTTCTGGCTGATGCAGCGCGGGGTGGGCAGAGTGGAGGACATGCTGGGCTTCTCGCCGCCCGGCCGCGTCGTCGCCGCGCCGCCGTTAGCAAGCCACCACGACGTCCTCATCCACGTCAATCGCATCGAGGACTGGACCCCGTACGAGCCGCGGTCGCCACGCTCTGCTCAGAGTGGCCTGCCGTCCTCGGACTTGGATGACGATGATAGGCCGATGCCGCACATCATCCCGGTGGCCTCCTGAAAGAAGGGCGTGGAGGATGGTCAACGTGACCCGCAGCACCGCCGTCAGCTCGCCACGATGGTGGATGTGGGGTGCCGCAGAGGTGCTCGTGGTGGCGGCCGCAAGGACGACGAGGGGGACGACCAGGGCGGGCGCAGGTCTTGGAAAGACACCCTCCTGGGTCGCAGCCGGGCGGGTAAGGAGAAGGTGGTGGACACGGAGGCCTCCTCGCGTCGCCGCAGCCGCTCACCTCCGGGCCAGCGCCGCTCCGAGAACTCCAGGGGCCGCCACAACGCTGGCCGCCGCCGTGCTGAGGGTGCAGGGCCAGCCCTGCTCCAAGCCCCACGGCCCCTGCCCCCTCAGGCGCCCGTTGATGCGCCACTAGCCGCCGATCCCATAGCGGACTTCTTCGCCGGCGCCAAGATAGCGCTGTCACCGCCACCACCTTTCAACTGCATGGCCGCTGACCTGGAGGCTCACGTGGCAGCTGCCGTCTCCGAGCCATTGCTTTTCAACGAAGAAGTCAACAACGCCAACGCCGAGTCCACGGGCCTGCTCGACGCCTTCGGCCCGACTCTAGCGGGCCCAACTGCTGCGGTGGGCCTCCTAAGCTGCAACGAACCGGCACGCCCCACAGTTGTCGAGATACAGCTTGGCGCCGTCACCCAGCAGGTCTGCTGCCTGCAGCTCGACGTGGCGGCCACACCTGCAGACGCAGCTGCTGCACCGCAGGACCTCTTCCAAGGAACAAAGCCGCCACTTGTGCCCACTGCGCCAGTGCACCATTCGCCGGCCCTCCCAAGACCAGGGCTGCGCCGCCCCCCGTTCGTCACAGCACCAGGCAGGCGGCCAATCCGTCCCCAGTGCCGGTGGTGCAGCAGGGAACCCTCAGGCTGGTACGTGAGCTGGGCCTGTTGGGTCCCAAGGAGAAGATGACCGCCAAGGCCGCTGAGAAGCTTCTGCGCAAGTTTGACGAGCCGCTCTCCGACGAAGACATTGCCTGCATCGCCAAGCTCACCCGCCTCAACCACGAGGCGCTGCGTGTTGCTACAGCGATGGCAGGACCTGATGGAGCTGCCGATGAAGGCGTAGTGTGACCATGTTAGTTTCAGCTTATGTTAGTAGCCTCCAACGGCGCCCGGCCTTCCGCTGGGTTGAGTTAGGTCTTGTTCCTGTCCTGGTCAGGTTAGCTGGTAGATTTAGTCGATGCTGGCGCAGTTTGGGGCCTATTGGAGGGCGCCAGCATTCCCTCGAAAGCGGATGTGTGTGGTTGTTTCCCTCCTTGATCTTTATCAATGATAGTAGTAGTCGTTGGAGCATGCTTTGGTTTCCTTATGGATGACAACCACTTCCCAATTCTTAGCCGGAATGTGCGAGGACTGAACATGCCGGCTAAACGCGATGTTGTGTGTGAAACGGCGACAACACACCATCCAGCGATACTATGCCTCCAGGAAACCAAAATTGATGTCTGGTCGCCGGCCCTAGTCAAGGATGTAGGAGGAGCGAGGCTGGCTGACTGCATCGTCCTTCCGGCGATAGGCACCAGGGGAGGGATCACAGTTCTGTGGGATAGCCAGATCGTCTCGATCGTTTCCCACGCTATAGGAGAATTTGCAATCACTGCAAAAGTGAGCATCCTGCGTTCGGCAACTGCGTTTTGGCTGACCACAGTCTACGGGCCAGCGGACGAGGCTAGAAAGGATGAGTTCCTACGTGAGTTAGCTAGATCAGCGCCACCCTCGTCTGAGCCATGGCTTCTTACAGGCGATTTCAACGTAATCTACGACGCTAGGGACAAGAACAACTTCAACTTAAATAGGCGCACTATGGGTAGGTTTAGAGCTGTGATAGACTCGGCTTGTCTGCGGGAGATCAAGTGCAAGAATAGACGTTTCACGTGGAGTAACGAACAGCTAAACCCTACATTGGTTAGCATAGATAAATTTTTCTACAACGTCAACTGGGAGCTGCTATTCGCTGCTTATGGGCTGATGGCCTCTGCCACGGCGTGCTCTGATCATTGCCCGCTGATCCTAGCTCCGTGCGATGCCCCTAAGCGCCCCGCTCATTTTCGTTTTGAGTCCTTCTGGCCTAAGTTTCCGCACTTTCAGGCCACCGTCGAGCGGGCTTGGAATAGGCTAGTTCAGCAACGCTGTGCTTTCTCAACCAAGCTGACCCGCACTGCTCGTGATCTGAAGACTTGGAGCAACTCCCTTTTCAGTGATGCAAAGCTGCAGTTCCACATTGCCAGCAAGGTCATCTTGCGGTTAGAAGTAGCTCAAGAAGCAAGAACTTTGTCGCTGCAGAATTTACAATGCGCAGACTGCTCAAGATGAGATTGGTGGGCTGGCGGCCATCGAGAGAGCCAGGAAAAGGCAGGCCTCCAGGGTGCTCTGGCTGAAAATGGGGGATGCTAGCACCAAGTTTTTTCACGCCAAGTTCAGTTCCAGGAGGCGCAAGAACTTCATTCACTCCATACAGAGCGACGATGGAATTGCAATAACACATGCAGAAAAGGCCCAAGCCATCCATGATCATTTTAGCAAAGTGATGGAAGCTACCACAGGCCGGAGTGTCACGCTAAACTGGGAGGCGCTGCGGTTGCCGAGGGTGCAAGCTGCTGGGTTGGACAATCCTTTCTCTGAAGACGAAGTCTGGGCAGCAATTCTGCAGTCACCAGCAGAAAAAGCGCCGGGGCCTGACAGTTTTATTGGCACCTTCTTCAGAGCCTGTTGGCCAACCATCAAGGATGACATCATGGCAGCGTTCCACCGCTTCTACAGCCTTGCGAGGGGGAATCTAGCTGCGCTGAACACGGTGTTTGTAGCGCTACTGCCAAAAAAAGAGGGTGCCGCGAGAATGACTGATTTTCGGCCGATCAGTTTGATTCATTCTTTTGCCAAGTTGGTGACCAAGGTTCTGTCAATCAGACTGACAAAAGTGATTCACATAATTGTCTCTCCAGCGCAATCGGCCTTCATGAAGAAGAGGTGCATCCAAGACAGCTTCCTGTACATGCAAAATGGAGTACGAGCGTTGCACAGAAGCAAAACACCGTCACTGCTATTGAAACTGGATATATCGAAGGCGTTCGACAGTGTTTCCTGGGATTACCTGCTGGAGCTGCTGCAACAGATGGGCTCCAGCGCTCGGTGGAGGGATTGGGTGGCATGGTTGCTTTCGACGTCGAGCTCTCAGTTCCTTCTAAACGGATCGGCATGGACCAGGATCAGGCACCGGAAAGGGCTCCGTAAGGGAGATCCGCTGTCACCACTGCTTTTTATTCTTGCAATTGACCCGTTGCAGCGCCTGATCGATGAGACGGTAATGCAACAGATGATCAAGCCGTTACCAAGGAGAGATCTCAAGCTAAGGGTCAGCCTCTACGCAGACGATGCCGTGATTTTCATGAACTCGGACAAGGCAGAGATGGATGCTTTAGTAGAGATCCTGCACAAGTTTGGAGAAGCCACAGGTCTGAAGATCAATCGTCAGAAATCAACTGCAACTCCAATTCGTTGCGATGAGGTTGACATCTAGCAGGTGCTGCAGAGTTTTGGGGGAACCATGGCTATGTTCCCAATGAAATACCTAGGGCTGCCTCTCACCCTCACCAGAACCAGGATCGTGCACCTCCAATTCGTCCTCGATCGGATCAGGGCAAGGCTGGCCGGGTGGAAAGGAAGACTCATGACCATCGCCGGCAGGAGGGTCCTTGTCAGAGCAGTTCTAAGCGCAGTCCCTACTTTCGCTCTCACCGTACTTCGCATGCCAAAGAAGTTTTAAAAAGAGATCGATAAGGTACGGCGACGTTTCCTTTGGGCACAGGATGAGGAGCTTTCCGGTGGCAAATGCAAGGTCAATTGGTCCAAGGTTTGCTCTCCTTTGGACAAGGGGGGCTGGGGATCATCGACCTCGAGCGCTTCGGCGGAGCTCTACGGCAAAGGTGGCTCTGGTTAACATGGAAGCACCCAGAAAGGCCGTGGGTGGGCATGGAAGTGCCGTGCTCGGAAGCAGACAAGGTTTTCTTCAGTGCGGCTACCTCAGTCACAATTGGAAACGGCCGAACTGCTAGCTTCTGGACATGCTCCTGGCTGCCAATGGGCACGCTCAGAGTGTTGTTTCCCGCCCTATACCAGCATTCGAAGAGGAAGAACAGGTGTGTAGCCGATGCCCTGCATGAGGATCGCTGGATCCAGGACCTAGCGCATGGATGCACCGAGCTGGTGGTGCAAGACTGCGTGAGTTTGGCATGGTTGCTGCGCACTGCGTCCATCTCTCTCAACCTGGACTGCGCGGATGAAATTAGATGGAACCTAGAGGCCAGTGGCTGCTACACGGCATCGTCAGCTTATCGAGCGCAATTCCTGACAAACCATGGCTCGGTCTTCCCACAACTCATCTGGAAGACATGGGCGCCCGAGAAGCTGAAGGTGTTCTGCTGGTTGATGATGCTGAACAGGTTGTGGTGTAACGACCGGTTGCAACGACGAGGATGGCCAAACTCATACTTCTGCAAATTCTGTATGCGCAACCTCGAGACTACTGGGCACGTCTTCTGGACATGCCCGTTCACTGCCTCGCTCTGGCACAGTCTGTCGACATGGCACGGCTGTGAGGCCCTGAGACTGCAGCCTGAAGATGGCAACGCAACGGCAACCAATCGGGTGCTGGGGTTTGTGGAGCGTTCAAGGCCAAAGTTCAGAAAAGGTATTAAATCGCTGGCGATGCTGACGCTCTGGGAGATCTGGTTGCACCGCAACAGCTGCACTTTCAGAGAAAAGGAGCCCTCTGCGACGGCGATCATACAGGCAATCAGGAGAGGCATTGATCTAGGGCGACAAGCTGGGGCAACCTGCCTAATGCACCAGTTCTCCTTGCCTCCAGAAGGGATAGGCTGACTGTCAGGCCGTTCGTCTTTTTTCTTTTTCCTTTCTTTCCCTTGTTTTTTCTCTATCTCTGATATGTGGATCAGTGCCATGTCCCTGTTTTTCCCGCAACTCCCCCTGCTATGATTAACACGAAAACACCAGCTCCTCAAAGCTAGGTCTTTCAAAAAAAAGAAGAAGGGTTAGATCTCTACTAGCTGTCCCAAGAATTGAGACGAAACTGAAACTCTTCTTATGGCAATCATGGAACCTACAAAAAAAACTTACAGAACAAACCACATAATTAAGCCAGGAAGAACATTTGTGGCCCATAGAGCAGACAAAGATTATGGTGGATCCATGGGTTACTGGTGTCAGTCCGTAGGTGACAGTTGTGATGATGCTCCTAGCAAGGTCATTGTTGAGAAGGAAACACATGCCGGTATCTTAACTTCCATGAACCCTATACATAATAATTATGATAGTGAAGGTCACAAACTGAAGAAGCAAACTATCATATTGCAAAGGCAACATACTGAAAAACACTACATAGAACCAATAAGGTTGATGTAGTTATCTATGTCATGCAACATATAATTTGTGAACATTCTTCAGATGAGCATCTTGATAAGTTCATGTATTCATCTATTCGATCAAGGGTCGGCTCCTTCATGACTAAAAAATTTAAATCCATGTAGTATTCTGCGATTATTGATGTAAAGTTTAAAAGACATATTTTGTCACTACCTCACAAACCGAATCTGCAGACCATAGAAGAGGTTCAGTATATGTTTACCTTATGCCAAGAAGTTCCAAATCCGATCTGATGTGCCTAGGACTTAATGCTCGACTACAACTATACATTTTTGCATGGGTCCTGCTAATTTTATATTAAAAAAAGTGTCACATTAATCTTCTGCACGGTTAGGATTCAAACTAGACAAATCTGGAACATCTCACAATACTTCAATTCACATGTGTAGGTTCGGCTGAGAGGATTCAATCTGAATACATGAACTGTAATGGTATTGAGGAGAGATTCTACCTTACAGTTATTCTTGAATTCGAATCAGGAGGCGGGTCGCATGGGGGCATGGGGCACGACAAGAACTGCAAGCTGAAGCACCGCTGACCTGGAGGAGATGTAGGATGATGGCTGAGGGTATGGAAGTCGCGGATAGCGACTCCGGCGAGTTGTGAGACGGAGCGCAACACGAAACCAGTGGGTGTCATTGCAGTTGGCGCAAGGGAGCGTTGGACTGGCACGTGGCGAGGTCGCAGATGATATCCTCACACGGGAGCCATGTCCATCAGCAAGTTTTTGGAGAGCGACAGTGGAGGAGGCAGGGACTCGCGCCACAGTAGTGATGGCAAGCTCGGTGGGCTCCCCGACCTCGCCGACAATATATCGGTATGTTGCTCCAGGCTGGAGCGTTTTTTTACAAGGTGGATCCCTATGGTCAATTGGTTCTGAGCTGGTCAAACATTTGCTTCGTGTCGCTTCTTAGAAAAATTCACCAATACCCGCCTACTCCTTCTTAGAAAAATTCACCAATACCTGTGTACTCCTCCGGTCATTTTTACTTTACGTATTAGATTTGTATCAAGTCAAATTCTATAAAGTTTGACCAAAACTATATTAGAAAATATCAACATCTTCGGTACCAAATATATATACTATGGAATTACATTTCATAATTAATTTTACCATACTGATTTGGTATTGTGAATGTTAATATTTTCTTCTATAAGTTTGGTTAAAGCAGAGATACTTTAACTTCAGACAAAACTTATATGCAGACTAAAAAGGACCGGAGGAAGTAGAAGGCAAATCGCAAAGCGGCAACGTCCTTCCCTGGTTTCCTCACGCGCCGCCTCAAAAGCAAAATCCAAGGTTGGTCTTTCCTCTGCTTTCTTTATTTACACCGGCGCCGCTCGCTCTCGCTTGCTCCAGTATCCTCTACATTACTGTCGTTGCTCTACTGCTAATCCTCTGTTACTAATCTTTGATTCTGAGGGAGGTTGATGCTAGTCGAGCAGCTATATCCCCATTATCCCTTTACTCAACTCCGAATTCAAATGCTCGACCATCATGAGGTTTGGATTCAAGGGTCTCTTCCCTTTTCATCCCAACTGGATTTGGTCGGTTCGCATTCGAGTTTAGACGGGGAATCATTTGTTCGAGCTGCCGCACGGCCTGATTCCTCGGCGGGAGGAACTCAAGGCATGATTCTGGTGGCCAAGGAGTTCGGTTCCCTGCCAAGGGCGGGCGCTGTGGGGCTCAACGAAGGAGGGCCCTTCTTCAACGAGGGTGTCACCACGCGAGGGCGGGGGGTCGTCAGTGGGTGAGCATTGGCCGCGGACACGTGAAGGCGGAGATGGGCTCGGGAGACACCACGAGAGCAAGATGGACCTGGCCATGTTCATCAGTAAGTTTTGGAAGAGCGACAGTGGAGGAGGCAGGGACTCGCGCGACAACAGCGACGGCAAGCTCGGTGGGCTCCCGACCTTGGTGACAAGATATCGGTATGTTGCTTAGTGAAAAATGAAGAAACACGCCAAATATCCCAACAAACAAACAAACAGTGAGAAATATCTACAACACAAGCATGGAAAATACACTCCATCTATGAAAAAGGCGCAGCAAGGCGCGCGTCATCCACTAGTCCCCTTTGATGCTGCAAGAACTGAGTCGTCACCGCCGCGAGAGGAACGACTTAGCCCCTTTTTTTTTCTTCCTTATCTTCCTTATCGATGGACTTCATTGTGCCGACGCTAGACAAAACGTCTACTTTGTGCAAATGGGCCAATCAACCACATATGTTCGTTTTTTCCACCGGAGTAGTTGCCCTTTTAGGACAGTCGGCCCACTCACATGAAGCTAGCTATTACAGAAAAATCCAACGACCAAAAATGTGTGGATGCTCAATCGAACGGTCAGATACATTAAGTGCACGAGAAGGCCGAAAAGAGGCTCAATTTTACTGTCCTAAATAAGACTGCCTTATCTTATGTCCCGCGACCTAATCTAGATAAGACAATAAAAAGTGATGCACAATGGGTTATTCCTAGTCTTGTCTTCAATAACTAGATATCGCTAAATACGTGGCGAGACAATTGTTGCTAAGAGATAATCTCTTAAATAAGAAAAGGCAAACCTTTTCATGTGGTTTATCTCTCTTCCACCTCAGCCATTATCCTATGTGGCACTCTTATGATAGCACCATTGTACATGCCCTAAGGGGCCTCTCAACATGTCGACTCCTGACTCGGTGGACGGGATCTAAGGTTCCCTTGTCGGTTTAGACATGGGTCACATCAGGCAGCCCATGGCATATAATGAGAAGGTTCCATAAGACTTTCCATACATGATCTGTGAAGGACTCTGCTTCCTTGTACGTAGCCAACTAATACCTAATACCCTAGAACCCCCCGTACCTGTATAAACTGAGGGCCCTGGCTTGTAGAAAACTTAAAAAATCACTTGGTAGATACTTGTACTTTGTACTTATTCCAATGTAGTAAACACAAACATGATGTAGATTATTATTTCCTCGAAAAGCTTAAACTTAAGTAAATTCACCGTATCTCTGTTACCCTCATTTCAAGACATCTAAATTATGACCCACTACATCAAAATCTGACGGTTTAGGTTCCGTCAATGTTTTCTTCTGTCATGTGTGTGCATACTTCCAAATCAACAATTGATTAAGCTGACATATTTAGGTCAAATAATGATGTAGAAGTATACGCACGTCATATGCACTCAGCGAAGTGGACAATATGTGGGTGTGTGGTGGTGTTATATTGTTTCTCAAAGTAACAATAAGCATGGTTCTAGATATGAGAAAAGAATTATGTAAAATTAATGACATATTCCCTTCGTCCTAAAATGTAAAACGTTTTTAACTTAGATGTGCAATCCTTATGGCATTCTTTAGCAATACTGAAAAAAAAACGTCATAACAAATACAGGAAATTGTAAAAAAAAATTAAAAAGTCAGGAGAAAAAGACCAAGTCCGGAATAACCACCAATCTCACGGGAGAAAAGGAGAAGAGAATTTTCTCCTACCTTTCCTTTGCAGTTGCAAAGCGTCTCCTCTTCTCTCCTGCTCCTCCTCTCCTACCCTCGTTGCCTCCCACCAAACCCTAAACCAAGCTCCGAATCCCTCCCGTCTCTACCCCCACCGAGCTCGCAAGTTCTTGCTTGGAGCAGCCGAGCCCAGCTCAGATTCCCCGCGGGGTCCCGCGAGTATTCGAGGTCTTGGTGGGAGGCCAAGAAATGGCCGAGGGGGAGGAGACCAAGGTGGAGGGAACGAGAGAGGAAGAGAGAGCGGATGCAGGGGCGGGAGCGGAGGAGGAGGAGGTAGAGGTGAAGTTCCGGCTCTTCGACGGCTCTGACATCGGCCCCATCCGCTGCAACGCTGCTGCTACCACCGTCGCCGCACTCAAGGACCGTGTCGTTGCCGACTGGCCCAAAGGTCCTAAAGATTCAATCTCTTGAGCTCTTGATTCTCGCACGATGTGGTGCGATTCTTGTGGTGTGGTGTCTCTGTGCAAGCTCTAGTTTGTGCCTGTGCCATCTGCACCAGTAAATTTGTAAAGGAACCCAGGCTTGTCTGTTCCCTCTGCGTGACGACAGTAGACTGGAATAAGGGGTGATGAGCAAGCTTCATGCTTCTTTATATTTGCTTGTTTGGTGCCTGCAAGATTTGTTGCTTGTCTGATTTTGGGAAAATAGGTGTGCTTCTATAACTAGCAAGTGCTAGGTCTCGTTAATATTCTAAAGTACGGCTTAAATTAGAGAGGTATCAGATGTGTATAGGAGATGTCTTCTTTTACGGTAATAATCCAGGATGGTCTTTGGTGTCTAAGCGAACAGCGGAGGAGCCGTGCTTGGGGCTATAATGTAGGCAGACATGTTAGGGGCTATAATGTAGGCAGACATGTTAATGTGCTTTACCATAGCCCGTTTTGATAAGTGGGACGCTGACAACCCATGATGTGCAGGATGTCTCTGATTTCCAACAAATATGCAACTATTTCCATGAATTCCTTGAATGGGCACCGCAGCACTCCACTTTAGGATATCTTTTAAATTGTTCAATAGTGAGTATGTGATGCTCAAATTATTACTCTATGCCTCTATAGCAAGCCAAAGATGAAGGCTGTGAAGTAGACCACAGAGAGCCCAACAGGAAGATGCCCTAGGAGCCACAAACACTGGAGAAGCTCATTGTGTATTTCATTGTCAGCAGCCACCATGTGTTAATCACATTCTATTTCCATCCACAGGGATATTAAAAAGAATGTCATATCTATTTTGTTGGTAGGGAGTGAAAAATGGGTTCATACATTTGTGCTGTGTTAAATAGCACATGCCTTACATTTGCCATATTGTTTTTATATTTCCATTTGTTTATCACTTAGTTCTGCTGTCTTTGTGTGCTTGTACTCCCTGTTATTGTGGATCAATGAATCTAATGATCGTTATGATTTTAAGACATCTAACTTGTACTTCTCTCAAAAGGCAATATTGTCAAATGGGACAGGAACTTTGCTTAGGATCTGATATTATGGAACATTCTTGTTGATCCGAACTTAACTTCTGCATAGCATTGGGCAGCCTGGTGCACGTAGCTCCTGCTTGTGCAGGGTTCGGGGAAGGGTCCGACCACTTTGGGTCTTCTGTACGCAGCCTTTCCCTACATTTCTGCAAGAGGCTGTTTCCAGGACTCGAACCCGTGACCTCATGGTCACAAGGCAACAGCTTTACCGCTTCTGCATAGCATTGCCTTAAAATTTATCCCGCCTTGACTTCCCTATTTTGTTCTAATTTCTACCAATACATGTTTCTATCTTACCTGCACACAAGGCACATGCCGTGATTTGTCTTCTTATTTTGTCATGATTGCTTCAGTAAAGATAACTGTTCTAATTGTATTTAGCTGCTGTTAATATTTTTGTTCAATTTGATGTAATAAAATTCCTAAAATCCTGCATTTTAAGATGTATGGGTAGCATTTTTGCCAAGGTTTTAGGTAGTTTGCTGCATATGTACTTTCGTACTGCATTTCTGAGTTTTTTTTTCAAGTATAGTTATATCTCCTCCGCTGCTTGTGTAATATTTCTAATTCTGTAATGATTCTGCTTGTAGATAAAACAATTGTCCCAAAGAGTGCTAATGATGTGAAACTGATAAGTGGAGGCAAAATTCTAGAAAATGACAAGAATATTGCACAGTGCAGAGCACCTTTTGGTGATCTTCCCAGCACTGTTATAACAATGCATGTCGTTGTCCAGCCATCATCCGCGAAGTCAAAACCAGGTAAGCTGCAACTTTGTAATATTTGTGTAAAGCATTGCTTATGACTTGTTGAATCTTCCCGTGTGTGTGTCTTACTTAGACTGATTAACATTGTTTCACCATGCAAGTTGTGTCTTAAAATTTCAAATGGGTGCATATCAGTCATTTGTTTCCTTTCTACCATTCATTCTATCACTAATGTGCCATCATATGTGTGGAATCTGCACGAGGAAAAATAATGTTCTTTTGATTCTCTGAAGAGAAAATGATTGTGGATGAAATATGAAAATGTTGACATGAAAGTCATGGAGCTCTGCGCTTCTATCCATGGGAAGTCAGTTTGGTGAGCCTGTTGTCTGTCCCGTAATTCGTAGATAAAATTCTGGTCTTTACCAACGATGCCAGATCACAGATTTGGTTTCTGTCTAATCCCCTCTAATAACCACTTGACAGTACAGCAGAAATTAGCGGAAATTACATTGAAATGTATGTCTCATTAAAGCGCGTAAGATTCTGCTTCTTCACACTTAGATAGGACGCCGTTGGATGCAATGTTATACTCCCTTCAATGGTGTAATTTTTGCTCCTGCCGCAGTTGCCCACGTTTGTTAAACTTATTTCAATGGTATAATTTTTGCTCCCGCCGCAGTCGCCCACGTTGGTTAAATTTATTTCAATGGTATAATTTTTGCTCCCGCCGCAGTCTCTCACATTGGTTAAATTTATGGTCAAACTTAAATCTCGAAAAGTGCGGGCGCACTACATTATGGAATGGAGGGAGTATAATAAAACATTATGACAATAACCACTAAAAGAACACCTGGATTGGGCTAGTCATAATTTGAACTAATTCGTCAACCCTATGCCATTCAGTGTCAAAATCATGCCCTTGGCTGAGATAATGGTTGGCTGGCCCTTGTAACGTTACATTTTAGTTGCCTTTCACCTTTCAGTTGATGGTAACCAGACCATTTCCATTTCCATGATTTGTGATCTGTATACCTAAGGTGGTTGAGTACGGAGACCACTTGCCGAAATTAGATGAACATATTCTATTTTAGCATTTCGACCGTTGGGTACTTAGGTAGTAACTTGTGAAATAAGAACAGTACGAGGCAGTACGGTGTGCCTCGTACAGTTCAAATTTCAGAGGAATGTCAGTCTCGTTCATTTTGCTGAATTATATTAACTTGTTTGTGTCAGACAAGAAGACGAACAAGTTGCCTAAGACCACTCGCTGCTCTTGTACTATACTATGAATGTCAAGTGTACCGTCGACAATAATTTGTGTGCCCGCCAAGAGAGACGACTGGACAGAAGAGGAACATCCAGCACCCAAGACGTGTCGTGTATTGTTGTGAGGTGATATTGTAACTGTAAGCTAGATACTACACAAGAGTCGGTCCAGTCCCTCTGTCGCTAGGGCAATAGCGTCGCTTTGTCTTGTTTTACCCAACAAAGGATGTTTCTATATGATGTACAAGATACACACACATTGCTGGTGCTGTTGCTGTTGTGGAGGGGAAGGACCTGTTGTTCGTGGCCGTGCTAAGTTGGGTTAAAAAGGGTCAAGGTTGTTGGGTGTGTCACGCAACCTGATTGTTTGTTCTCACTTGAGACTCTGTGAAATGATGTTTTACTCCTTGTTCCCTGTTCATCTTTCATGCTTCATTCCGTACTTGGGTCTTGCACCTTTTCTTTCAGTATTTGTTGGGTTGGGTGAGTCACAACTTGGTCACCCACTTCAGTTTGAGCAAAAATCATCTGAAGTTCATGTGCACCAAAATTGCTGGGATTTCAAGTTGAAGAAAAATGCTGTTGCAGAACTCAACTCCAGCAACCGACGATGGGTCTGAATCATAGCAACGGGGTTACAGGAAGGCTCGTGCTATGCACTGGGGCCTTGCTTCGCCGTGACAAGAAGTAATGCAGATTGCACGAGAGGGGTTGGGACATGCCCACGGTTGGGGTCGTCCATCTGTGGCGATGGATATGGACGCCGAGGCTATATCTCGCCCATGCAAGAGATCCTTCGGTCTCGTTAGAAATAAATGGACTAGGGCCATAACAATTTCTGAAATCTCAAATGGTGGCCCATGACCCCCCGTGTCACCTACCTGCTCGGGTGGGGACGAAACCCTAGCCATCAGGGGCTCTCCTTCTTTCCCTCCCTCTGCCGCCATCGAAGGACGTTGCCGGCCTATAGCCCAGGGACCAGCGGCGGTGGCGGGGGCCTCCCCCTCTCCTACACCATGGGGATGGTGCGGAGCCCCACGGTGTGAAGGGGCGCAGCCGATCTGGCCTTGGCGGCGCAGCGGGCGTCCCTGCCTTGACCGGCGGCGGCGCGGCGGCCGGCCCTTCCTCGGGTGGCGATGACTGCGAGTGCGACGACCGTCCTTGCTGCGGGCAGCGGCGTTGGCTGTGTTCGGTGGCGGCGACCGGATCTGCGGCGACGGGCAATCTGACCTTGGATCGCCGACAGCGGCATGGAGGGCCTGGTGGACGGGTCGGCGCAATGAGTGGTCTGGCCTTCAGACATATCTGATCTGACCGGTGCGGCCCGCTCGCTACGCGGCGGCTCAGATCGGTGGCGACCCGTGCACATGATGCTTGATGGAGGTTTGTCGAGCGGATCCGGGTGAAAAATCTCATTCTCGGCTTGTTGCCAAGACCAGCGATGCTGGCACTCTTTCGTGTCGTTACCTTCTTGAAGGCATCGCCATGGAGAAGTTTCGGACCTCTATTCGCTACCTCCGGGGGAAACCCTAGATCAGTAGATCGGATGATGGCGGCGCTCTGGTGTCGTTTCTCCCTTGGGGGCGTCATTCTTGAAGGTGTACACGGGATCGAGGGACCAGTGGACAACTTCTTTGGTGGAGTGGTGCTCCATCTTACACATTGATGGCGGCGGATCTCGGCAGCGTGACGCAGTGGAGACTCAGCGTTTGATGCGCGGAGATGGACTCGTGCAGGAGGAGGACGCTATCTGGCGTCATGGTGACATCGATGACAAAGAGGCCTGGCAAGGTTGGTGCGCTAGTTTCTGCTCCGAAGATGGAATGGTAGAAGACGGCGGCGACGACACACGAGAGTGTATGAGACCGGTTTGTACCCCAAACCCAGTATGTGGATTGGTTGGGGCCTCCTGCTTTAGATGTTAGGCTTTGATGCGATGTTTGTTTGGTATTAGGCTCGAACTATCGGCACCCCTTCATCAAGTGGATAGGAGTAGCAATAGTTGTTGCTAAGATGATGGCTTCAGACTACCTGATGTACTACTTTGTAAGGTCCTTATGAATAATTAATAAAATGGCTACATGCATCGCCCAGATGCAGAAGCCGAGGGTAATCCTCCTTTTCTAAGAAAATGGTGGCCCATGAATAAAATGGCAAGTGGTGGTGCTAAAGTTAAGTCCCATATCGCTAGTTGAGGAAGAGTTATATAGTGGGTTCTCTCCACCGCTCTAAATAGTGTGTTGAGAAGAGAAAGGGAAGATCACACACGCTTGATTGCTCGCCTGGCCGGGGCGGGCGGTGCATACGTGCTTCATCCCGAACGTCGGCGTGCATCTACGTATCGAAGAGCAGGTCTCCGGAACCAGTCGTCCTTGCGATCCTGCACTGGGAGAGGACAAACTAGCTTTTTGGAGTCAGAAGTTGTCTTCCATCCAAGTCGGGTGGTGCTACTCAATTGTAGGCAATTTCCTAAGTTAACTATGGCTAGATTCACTAATGCACCGAGGCCATATGTTTACCGGTGTGCATGTTAAGAGGTGGCAGGCGAAGTCCACGCTCTGGCTTACTACTCTGAAAGTTTTTCACGTTAGTGTTGGTGCTCCAGAGGGAATGTCTGATGAAGATTAGAGAAAGTTCTAGGAAGCCAATACTATGTTTGTGGGATGCATTTTGAGTGTTCTTGCTGACCGTCTGTGTGATGTGTACATGCACATACAAGATAGAAAGACACTGTGAGATGCACTACATGCTAAACTCAGTGCAACCGATGCAGGCAGTGAACTGTACATCATGGAGAATTTCCACGACTACAAGATGGTGAATAGCCGTTATGTGCTTGAACAAGCTCATGAGATACAATGCATTATGTAGGAATTGGAACTCCTTAAGTGTGATTTACCCGATAAATTCATGGTTGGGTGCATGATTGCAAAGTTACCTCCTTCATGCAGAACTTCGCGAGTACTCTGAAACATAAGAGACATGAGATATTAGTTGAAAATCTGATTGCATCTCTTGATGTTGAAGAGAAAGCTCGGGCTAAAGACACTATTGAGAAAAGAGGTGAGGTTCAACCTACTGACCTAGGGAACAAGAACAAAGGGAAGAACAAGCCTATTTTCGACAAGCCTGTCAAGACTACTACCGTCAAGAAGAAGTTCAACAAGGTTGAGTTAGAGTGCTACGCCTATGGGAAGCCCAGACACTTTTCCAAGGAATGCCTAGACTGTGCAGACCGCAAAGGGAAAACGAGCTCCAAGACTGACAACATGGTGACCGCTAGCAATACTGATGGGTATGGTAATTTACCTATTGTTCTTTCACTATTTCAATCATCTTCTTGGTGGATTGATTCGGGTGCTAACGTTCACGTGTGTGCTGATGTCTCTTTGTTCACTTCTTACCAGCTCTCAAGGGATTCTTCCGTCCTAACGGGGAATGGGTCGCATGCTTTTGTTTGTGGCATTGACACGGTGGATCAGAAGTTTACTTCGGGGAAGATCGCACAGCTAAGGAACATTCAACATGTCCCTACTATGAACAAGAATCTAGTTAGCGGCTCCCGTCTATGTCGAGATGGGTTTAGGGTAGTTTTAGAGTCAAATAAAGTAACCGTGTCAAGATTTGGACAGTTTATAGACAAAGGCTATGAGTGCGGAGTCATGTTCCGTTTTTCCCTTCCAGATTTTTGCAATAAGTCAGTAAACCAAATTTGTGCTAGTGTTAATGATGATGCAAGTGTTCGGCACTCTCGTTTATGTCATATTAATTTTGGTTTAATGCCCCGACTATGCAGTATGAATTTAGTTCTGAATTTCACTGTTGCCAAAGGTTATAAGTGTCATAGTTGTGTGCAATAGAAGCAACCGCTAAAGCCTCACACGGTTGCCGAGGAGAGAAACTTGGCACCTCTAGAACTCATACATTCTGATCTATGTTAGAAGAATAGTGTGTTGACAAAAGGTGGAAAGAGATATTTCATGATGTTGATTAATGATGGGACTAGATTTTGCTATGTTTATTTGTTGCAAACTAGAGATGAAGCTTTAGAGTACTTTAAAATCTATAAAGCGGAAGTTGAAAAACAACTAGAGAGAAAGATCAAGCGTCTTAGGTCGGATCATGGTGGAGAATATTTTCCCAAAGTATTTGATGAATTTTGTGAGGAACATTGTATTATTCATGATAGGACACCTCCCTAATCACCTCTCAGTCTTGCATAGGTTCCGGGCTAAGCATCACGGTGGATCTAAGCTCCGAGAACCTATACCCCTCTTAATAGTATGGAGGTCCTAAGACTCAAGAAAGAGAAGAAGAACAATGAATTGAATTCTACGTCTTCGCTTCACCTTGCTACCCTCTTGCTTGTATCTACATTGGTATTTCCCTGAAGCGGAGAGGATGATGCAGCACAGCAGCAGTAAGTATTTTCCTCAGTTATGAAACCAAGGTATCAATCCAGTAGGAGGATCCACCAAACTATGTAAGCAGTACCTTCACAAAAATAACAAAAACTTGCAACCCAACGAGTAAGAGGGGTTGTCTATCCCTCCTCGGTATTGAGATAGATTAAATTGTATGAGATCGAATAAATAGATCTAGCGAAAACACAAAATAAAATAGGTAAAGAAAAAGTGCAGCCATGCATTTTTGGATTTTTGGATTAATAGATCTGAAAACAATATGATAGAAAATAGACTCGGGGGCTGTAGATTTCACTAGAGGCTTCTCTCGAGAAAATAACATACAGTGGGTAAACAAATTACTGTTGGAAAATTGATAGAAGAGCAAATAATTATGACTATATCCAAGGCAATGATCATGTATATAGGCACCACATCCAAGATTAGTAGACCGACTCCTGCCTGCATATACTACTATTACTCCACACATCGACTGCTATCTACCATGTATCTAGTGTATTAAGTTCATGAAGAAACAGAGTAATGTAATAAGAACGATGACATGATGTAGACAAGATCTATTCATGTAGGAATAGACCCCATTTTTTATCCTTAATGACAACGATACATGCGTGTCATGTCTCCTTCTGTCACTGAGATTGAGCACCGCAAGATCGAACCCATCACAAAGCACCTCTTCCCATGGCAAGAAAAATCAATCTAGTTCGCCAAACCAAATCAAAGTTTCGGAGAAGAAATACGAGGCTATAACAATCATGCAGATAAGAGCTCAACAAAGACTCAAATAATATTCATAGATAGATCTGATCATAACTCACAATTCATCGGATCCCAACAAACAGACCGCAAAAAAAGAGTTACATCAAATAGATCTCTAAGAACATCGAGGAGAACATTGTACTGAAGATCAAAAAGAGAGAAGAAGCCATCTAGCTACTGCCTATAGACCCATAGGTCTATGGTAAACTACGCACGCATCATCGGAGGAGCACCAATGAGGATGATGTACCCCTCAGTGATCGGTTCCCCCTCCGACAAGGTGCCAGAAAAGGGCTCTAGATTGGATCTCGTGGTTCTGGAACTTGCGGCGGTGGAAACTTTGATCTACCGACTCCCCTAGGGTTTCTGGAATATTTGGGTATTTATAGAGCTGAGAGGCGGTGGAGGAGACTCCCATGGGCCCCACTACCCACCAGGGCGCTGGCGCGCCCTGGTGCCTAGTGGGCCCCACGGGCTTCCTATGGTGCAACTCTTGGGCCTCCTGGATGTCTTCTGGGCAGAAAAAAATCTCTAAAAAGTTTTGCTGCATTTGGACTCCATTTTATATGGATATTCTGCGAAGTAAAAAACAAGCAAAAAAACAGCAACTGGCACTGGGCACTATGTCAATAGGTTACCCCAAAAAATGATATAAAGTTGCTATAAAATGAATATAAAACATCCAAGATTTATAATATAACAACATGGAACAATATAAAATTATAGATACGTTGGAGAAGTATCAGCATCCCCAAGCTTAATTCCTGCTCGTCCTCGAGTAGGTAAATGATAAAAATAGAATTTTTGATGTGGAATGCTGCTTAACATGTTCATCACATATTCTTTTCTTTTGTAGCATGAACATTTGGAATTTTAGATGAGTCAAAGCAATAGTCTATATTTGACACGAGGACATCAATACTCAAGCATATCAACAAGCAACCATGTCTTTCAAAATATCAACACTAAAGAAAGCTATCCCTAGCCCATTATGCCCAATCATATTGATCCATTCATGAAACACACTCAAATATTAACTATGCCCAATGCACAAGTATGATATAGTGTTCCCTAGTTGGTGCTTTATAAGAGAAGATGGAGACTCAATAAAAATAAAAATGGCGTAAAGTAAATAGATAGGCCCTTCACAGAGGGAAGAAGAGATTTGTAGAAGTGCCAGAGCTCAAAGCTTAATTTGAGAGATAATTATTTTGAGAGGCATGCTTTTCCCGTCAACGAAAATGACCGAGAATTCCAAATACTTTCCATCCTAGATAAATCATAGGCGGTTCCCAAACAGAAAATAAAGTTTATTCCTTTTTCCACCATTCTTTCACAAGCCATGGCTAGCCGCATCCACGGGTGCCTTCCATACCAACACTCTCGAAGGAATTTATTATTGAACAACATAAATAATATTTGTTTCATTTCGGGACTGGGCATCCCTATTACTTTGCCACACTCTCGTGCAATGACAAGTGAATAAACACTCATCTTGAGAATAAAATATCTAGCATGAAAAATACTGGCCACCTCCTGCCGCTTCATGAGCGGTATGGGCACACAAAAAGGAAGTTCATTTTGAAAATTAGAGTTGGCACATACAAATTTACTTGGAACGGCATGGAAATACCGCATATAGGTAGGTATGGTGGACTCATTTGGCACAACTTGGTTTAAGGAGTTTGGATGCACAAGTAGTATTTCTTCTTAGTATAAATGGAGGCTAGTAAATAGATTGAGGAGCGACCAATCAAGAAACGAAAAAGATCATAAAAGAGCATTAAACATAACTAGCACCGAATAATGCGTCTAACTATTGACTTTCGTGCTTGCATAGGGAATCACAAACCTTAACACCAATATTCTTACTAAAGCATAATTATTCACCAACATGACTCATATATTAGTATCATCATATCTCAGAACTATTACAAGGAATCAAGTTTTAACATCCAATGATCTTCATAAAAGTTTTTATTATATCCCTCTTGAATATCTATCACTTTGGGACTAATTTCATATATTACCATCGCTGCTAACAAAGCTCTCAAACAAATCTAAGTGAAGAACGAGAGAAGAAATTTCTTCAAAATAGTTTTCATCTGACAAAATAATATAAGTGAAGCATGAGAGGATATTTCCTAGAATTTTACTAACTGTCAAAATAATCTAAGTGAAGCATGAGAGCATATTTCTTCAAAATTAAAACTCCACTACACTCAAAAAGATATAAGTGAAGTACTAGAGCAATTCCATAGCTCAAAAAATTTAAGTGAAGCACACATCGCAATTCTAACAAATCATAACATCGTTATGGCTCTCTCAAATAGGTGTGTCCAGGAAGGATAATTGTGACAAACTAAAAAGCAAAACAAGCAAAGACTCACATTGTTGAATATATGGTTTGCATGTATATTGTGTATCTTGGCCCACCTCCTAGTCTTTGTATAGTAGAGGTCGAGGCCCACATTGTACACCATATATACATGCTTATGCACCCGATCAATATATCAAGAGTTGCATTGCCAAAACTTATCTTCCTACATGGTATCATACCTTTGATCCTGCCCTAACCCTTACTCGCCACCCCCGCCGCCACAATCATCATCGCCCCCGCCGCTGCTCCCAGCCACCACCGCCACCGCCACTCCATGCTACCGCTGCCGCGTCTTTCCCAAGCCGCTGCCGCTACCGCCTCATGTCGCCGCCGCCGCCCCATCCTAGATTCCGCCCCCTAACCCTAATGCCGCCGCCGCTGTCCCTTGCACTACAGCCGCCACCGTCATCCCACCCTGCCGCCGCTGCCCTCCGCCGCAGCCGCCGCCATCCCTCCCGCTGCTGCTGTTGCTCTCCACAGCCGCCACACCTTCCTCCCTCCCGCTGCGTCATGTCGTCCCCTGGCTCCTCCATCTCCAAGCGCACCAACCCATTCGCCGGTCCTGATCATGTCCTCATCCATGACCTCAACATCCTTGGCCGTGTTCCCGTCATCCTAGATCACCACACCTCCACCTAGTATGCGTGGAAAACATATTTTTCTCTCATATTCCGTGAGTACAATCTTCGGGATCATGTCGATGGCTCCGTGGACTGCAGTCTCATGGTGAACGATGACGAGTGGATGGCCATCAACTCCACTCTCATCCGCTGGTTCTACACCACCATCTTGAAGGATCTTTTCCACACGATGGTCTCTGATGAGGATGACGCTCATGCCGGTTGGACCAAGCTCGACGGCCTCTTCACCAACAACAAGCTTCAGCGCAATGTTTTCTTGCACGGTGAGTTTTTTGGGTGTCAGCAGCATGACTCGTCCATTGACGACTTTTGCATGCGCCTCAAGAAGCTCTCCGATGAGCTCCGTGATCTCGGCGAGAAGGTCTTTGACGAGCTTCTTCTCAGTAGCCTCACCGCTGGCCTGAAAAAGGAGTTCGGGAACACCGCCTCCAACCTCACCCTCATCCCCAACCCGAAGTTCCCAAAGATGATGGCGTACCTGAAACTGGAGGAGCAACGAATGAAGATGGCGCGCACTTGGGCTACCCACACCACCCTCATCGCGGGGACTGTGGGAGTCCTTGATTAGGGGGTCATCGGGCACCCGGTCAACATTTGTGGGCCGGACTGATGGGCCATCAAGATACAAGACCGAAGATCCTCTCCCGTATCTGGTGGGGACTCTCACATGCGTGGATGGCAAGTATATGTGTCCGGATATATTGTTCCTTTCTGTAAAACCGACTTTGTACAAACCCTAAGCTCCTCCAGTATCTATATAAACCGGAGGGTTAGAGCGGAGGCAGGATCATAACATTGCTAGGCTAGCTAACTAGGGTTAGCCGAATTGATCTCGTGGTAGATCAACTCTTGTAACCCCTATACCCTCGAATATAATCTAGCAGGAGTAGGGTTTTACCTCCATTAAGAGGGCCCGAACCTGGGTAAACATTGTGTCCCTTCTCCATTGTTACCATTTATGTTTAGACGCACAACTTGGGTCCACCTACCCGAGATCTGCCGATTTTGACACCGACATTGGTACTTTCATTGAGAGCTTTGCTGTATCGTCGAAAGAAGGATCAATGGCTCACCTCTTCGTCAATGGTGACGCCGCTAGGGAGATTTTTCTTCCTGGACAGGTTTTTGTGTTCGGTGAATTTGTGCTTCGAGTCAACTCGATCGGCCGCCTCGAGCAGGTCGATAGTTACGCCCCCGGCCCCCAGATCGGGTTTGGAAACCTGAATTATGTCGCTGACATCCAAGGAGACTTGGTCTTCGACGGGTTCGTGGCCTCGGCCGCCACTTTGCGCCCCATCCAAGAAGACTCTTCGGATCCCCTGTCGGATCTCGTCCAGGGGTCAACACCAGCACTCGCCTCGGCCTTAGATCCGGGGCAGGTCTCATCGTGCGAAGATGAGAGCGTAAACCCCGACGGACTTCTTACCCTTATCAAACTTCCTACCGAAGACCCAGACGCAGGCTTAGACCTGGCCCTGGGCAACCGTTCTGAACTGCCGAGGTCTGCACTTAGAAAGTCCGATCAGGCGCTCCATGCCGAACACACCGCGACAGACCCGCAGTTTCCGGCCCCACTCCCGCTATTAGATGAAGCGTTGGGTCTAATGCAGTCTCTTGCCATCACGGAGGCTTTAGCTCCGAACTGCACCCAGCTCGGACTGGGGGCTGAGAGAGGGGAATTTTACGCCCCACCCACCACCCACTTGATAGCCACTGTCGAGGACTTAACCGACATGCTAGATTATGCGTCCGAAGACGTCGACGATATGAACGACGATGCCGACGCGGAACCAAGCCAAGTCCCACCCGTCATGGGGCGTTGGACGACCACCTCAACCTATGATGTGTACATGGTGGACACTCCAAAGAACAACAAGGAGAACCCAAGCCCAGATGAGAATAGACCCGTCGATAAACCACCAAAGCACTGACATCAGCGGCGTCGCTCACGATCGTGTCGGGCGAGGGATAGTAATACCGGCACCAGAGACAACGAGACTCCGGATGGCGCCGAAGATGCCGAACACCTTATCGAGCCCACATCTGAACAGGACGAGCGGGAAGAAGGTGAGCATAGCCCCAAATGTGCCGACAACGAAGATGAGGAGGACAACAACTACATGCCAGAATCCGAAGAGGAAACCAGCCTCGGTGACGAAGACTTCATCGTCCCAGAGGAACCCCTCGACCAAGAACGCTTCAAGCGGTAGCTCATTACTATAGCTCGGAGCCTAAAGAGGAAGCAGCAGCAGCTCAGATAAGAGTAAGATACGCTGAAGGAAAGGTGGACTAAGGTCCTGGCACCGAGGAATACGACCATGAGCGACCTGTCAAAAGTTACCCTGGGCGCAAGCTGCTGCCTCAGTTTGATAACGATGTCCTTGAACCAATACCGTCAAAATACAATCAGGCAGATCAGCCAGACCAACCACCACATGGACGAGATAGAGTGGCATATCAAGCCGACTACCAACCCGCGCCCCCTCACTGAAGAGGCAGGGAGACTGCAGCCGCGGGCTATACTTACGACTTGCAACACGACCTAGCCATTAAAGCTGGTCAGACCAGATCAATTTACGGATCAAGATGGCGTGCCCCGGCGCGAGACAATGGCCATGAAGCCCGGCGCGACGACCGTTACTATGTTCGGAATCAGTACTGAACTCAAAGGTCAGCCGATCTCCGCCACGACATTGCGAGATATAGAGGGGCCGCACACCCCCTATGCTTCACTGATGAGGTCATGGACCATCTGTCGGCGTTCTGGGAATGGGGGTCCCCAGACTTGCCTGCCTGCGGCCTGCGGCGTGGCTCGAGTGGTGGCCCAGTACGGCCCATCTTCGTCAGTACAAGACTCAAGACCCTCGCAAGGGGCCAAGCCTCATGGGGGGGACGATGCAAGCTTCCTCAGGAACGGCCTCGCCAGGCAGGCTCGTGAGGAGGCGGAGAGATCAAGGCAGGGTACCACGCGAGGTGCTCATGACGCAAGCCATGACGATCAAGACTAGGTCGACGCCGGCATGCGCAGTGTCCTTGTTTCCTCTTTGGTGCAAAGGGGGCATGCACAGGCGCGGAGTACCAAGGCATCAGGTAAAGGTTGCCATTTCAGTGCAACAAGACCAAGACCAGCAGAGCGGCAGGATGGAGGTCACCGTGGAGCCCAAGACGACGTCATCGCTAGTGCTTTTGACAGCTGAAGACCAACTTTAGTCAGGATAACTTGTACTAGATGTTCCCCTTCGAAATGGCCGTCGTTGGCGCCCTTCCCGCTCAATATTTGGGAAGAGGCCCAGGGCCTCTATGAATAGAGCTAGCCACCACAGAGTAGGGGGCGGATCCAGATATTGGAAGACACAGAGAGAGAGAGAGGCGATCGAACTCGCACAAGCAGTTCATCGCACCAGCTCAAGAACACCTCTCACGAGGCTGTTCTTCGCTTGTACTATTCATCATCAGCCCCCGAGGCAATCCACCACACCACACACTGGAGTAGGGTATTACACCACAATGGTGTCCCGGACCAGTATAAATCTTGTGTCCCTCGTGTTGCTCATCATTTTAGGCTTAGATCTCACGAGGCGATTGGATGTAGATCGGTAGGGAAGAGATCTTCGTGCGCACCCGAGAGTTCGAACATTAAGGGTCTGCCGGCACCCAACATCCGACATTTGGCGCGCCAGGTAGGGGGTGCGCCGGAATCTTTCTTCCGCTATTTCGTGTTCGATCTTCTGTCGTGTCCATGGCTGACGCTCGCCGGACTCGCGCCGAGCGCCAGGCTGCTCTCGCTGCCCGCGTCACCCAGACGGCTCCCGTCGGCGGGTGTCCATGTCGTTCCCCATCGCCTGTCGCCAACGCCGCCACCGGCCCGGCGGGGAACGAGCAGCAGGCCTCGTCTCTGCATCATTCGGTGCGGAGGGAAGGCCGCACCGCCACACCATCGCTGACTCCAGCCGGTTTGTCGTCCCACGCTCGTTGCGCCCCCACAGACGCGCACGCCGCGTTGCTCCTGGCGCGTGAGCTCCTGCACTACCGCCCCGTCGACGACCTCTATGAGGACTGGCTCGCCCGCATCACCGAGCTCGTCAGTGCTGCAGGGGGCTCTCCTATGCCGTCCCTCTCACTGCCTCGCCCTCAATCCTGCGCAGGGGGCGCAGATCAGGAGGTGCCTCCGCCGCCTCCTCCCAAAGAAGGTGCCCTAGCTCCAAGGCGCGCAGCCCCAGGACGAGATCCACCGCGTCCGGTGCCCGCGCGACCAGAGAGGAGCTGCCAAGAAATCCCTCGTCCCCAAGACAGTGCTCGCATGCTCCCGGCACCGGTGCGCCATGACCGCATTCCTGCACCACCACGTCAAGACCCCACGCTGCTCCAGGCAGCGGTGCGCAGGAATCCCCAGGAGCAAGCCCAGCATCAGTAGAGGACTCCGGTGGCCACCACAGGCTGCCGCGCCTTCACCACCGAGCTACGCAGTGTCGCCTGGCTAGGCAAGTTCAAGCCCGACCTGCCTCCGCGCTACGACGGCATGGCCGACCCGCTGGTCTTCCCGCTAGCATATGAAGAAGCCGTCCTCAAGGCCGGAGGCGAAGAAAAGGTCATGGCGAACTGGCTGCCCATGGCCCTCACCGGCGTCCCTCGCATGTGGATGCTCCACCTGCTAGCGGCTTCTGTGGCCTCCTGGGAGGAGTTGCGCAACCTCTTCCTCGCCCATCATGATGCGCCGGCACCCCCAATCGTCGCAGCCATCCTGGGCGGATCGTAGGCACCACCTTCGAGCCGCCACGTCAAGCCGTTCATCCGCCAGATCGGCGTCGTCCTCAAGCGCCGTGAAACCCCCCCGGGCTGGGTGGCACCCGAGGCTGATTTAACCTTCAACTTGGATGATCACCCCTCCAGCACCGCCTGCTCGGGCGCACTCCCGATGCTATGCACCCCCACCATCTGCCAGGTGGCCGTCACCAGGACCCTCATCGACGGGGGTGCCTGCCTCAACGTGCTCTCGGTGGAGGCCTTCGGCCTCCTCCACATGCCGCTAGAGCGGCTTCAACCCAGCAGGCCCTTCTCGGGCGTCGGAAGCGGTTCCACCGGCTCCCTGGGGAAGATCCGCCTCCCTGTGACCTTCGGCAGCCACGACAACTTCTGCACGGAGCTGATCGACTTCGACATCGCCCCCATCGGCCTCCCATACAATGCCATCCTCGGCTACCCAGCCTTGGCCCAGTTCATGGCGGCGACTCACCCAGCGTACAACCTCATGAAGATGCCCGGGAGCAGTGGCGTCCTTACCGTGTCCGGAGACACAAGGGATGCGCTGCAGGCGCTCAAGCTTGCTTTCAAGATGGCCGCAGTGGCTCAGCCCGCCAGCACAGATGCCCTCGAGCCCAAGGGGGCTGCACCAGCTAAGAAGAAGCAGCTATTCGCCCAAGACAAGGCGAAGACCAAGCAGGTACTGGTCTACGAGGATGGATCCACTGGCGCCACCTTCACCATAGGCGCCAACCTCGAACCTGAGTAGGAGGAGGCCTTGGTGAAGTTCCTGCGTGCAAACAAGAAGGTGTTTGCATGGGAACCTGATCAGCTAGCAAGGGTCCCAAGGGATGTGATTGAACATCATGTCAACGTGTGCCCCAACATGTGCCCCGTGAAGCAGAAGGCAAGGCGGCAGTCCACGGAAAAGAAGGCCTTCATCGTCCAAGAAACCCGCAAGTTAGAGGCAGCGGGCGTCATTTGCGAGGTCCGCTATCCTGAATGGCTGGCCAACCCTGTTGTTGTGCCAAAAAAGGGAGGAAAGGAATGCATGTGTGTCGACTTCACCAACCTCAACAAGGCCTTCCCACAGGATCCGTTCCCGCTCCCTCGCATCGACCAGATCATCGACTCTACCGCCGAGTGTGACCTACTGTGCTTCTTAGATGCCTTCTTGGGCTATCACCAGATTAAGATGGCGGTAGAGGATGTGGAGAAAACGACCTTCCCGACCCTGTGTGGAGTGTACTGCTATACCTGCATGCCATTTGGGTTGCGCAACGCAGGTGCGAACTTTCAGCGGCTGATGCACATCGCCTTGGGCCGACAGCTCGGGAGGAACGCTGAAGCTTACGTCAATGACATTGTGGTGAAGTCACGAGAGGCAAAAACCCTGATACAGGACCTGAAAGAAACCTTTGCGAGCCTCCGTGAAGTGGATCTGCGGCTCAACCCGGAGAAGTGCATATTCGGAGTCCCCTCGGGCAAGCTCTTGGGCTTCCTCGTGTCCCACAGGGGCATCGAGGCCAACCCGGAGAAGGTCAAGGCAGTCAAAGACATGAGCCCGCTGAAGACGCTCAGAGAAATGCAGAAGCTCACCGGGCATGTAACCGCGTTAGGACGCTCCATCTCCAAGCTGGGGGAGCGGGCACTACCCTTCTTCAAGCTGATGAAGAAGAAGGGTCCATTCGAGTGGACTGAAGAGGCTGACAAGGCATTCCAAGATCTCAAGAGGTACCTTACCAGCCCTTCGGTGATGGTAGCTCCGCGCCCTCGGGAGCCCCTGGTGCTTTACCTTGCAGCCACCCCCTACTCCACCAGCGCAGCCCTGGTGGCAGTTAGAGAGGAGCGCCGGACCAAGGCCACAGCCGCTGTCCCGACCAAAGTAGAGCAAAGCCGAGAAAGCCTCGCGAAGACCACGACCGCAACAGAAAAGGATCAGCCTCAGCAGGGGAACGCACCCAAAGCGGAGGAGGCCTCTCCAGGCGACCAAGCGTTGGGTGCTCCGCCGTCTCAGGAGGCGCCTCAAGCTCCGGAGGACGCGGGCGGCGCCGACACCCTCAACCTCATCAAGCACCTTGTATACTTCGTCAGGACGGTGCTATGGGACGCAAGGGCGCGGTACCCCATGCCCCCAAAAACTCCTCCTCGCGCTGTTAGTGGCTTCACGTAAGCTGCGACACTACTTCCAAGGCCATCCCATCAAGGTCGTCTCAACATACCCCTTGGAAAGGGTACTCAGGAGCCCCAACTCAGCTGGAAGAGTCGCTGAATGGAATATCGAACTGCAAGCATTTCAGCTGGAATCCAGCACGACCAGAGTCATCAAGGGAGCCACACTTGCAGATTTTGTGGCAGAATGGGCAAAGGCACCGGGGCTCAAAGCGGGCGAGGACCGGTCGCTTTCCCCGAGAAGCGAAGCACCGGACGGCTGGGTCATGTACTTCGACGGGGCATTCTCCCGACATGGCGCGGGGGCTGGCGCAGTGCTCATATCTCCTACTCAGGACAAGCTCTACTATGCCGTGCAACTCTGCTTCCAGCATGGAGAAAAGGTCTCCAACAACATAGCAGAATACGAGGGCCTGATAGCGGGCTTGAAAGCTACAGTCGCCTTGGGATTAAAGTGCCTCATCATCAAGGGCGATTCACAACTTCTCGTCAACTTCCCCAACAAGGTGTACGAGCCGAAGGACGAACACATGGAAGCATATCTCGCGGAGGTCCGCAGGATGGAGAAACAGTTTTGGGGGCTGGAGTTGCAACATGTGCCTCGCGGCACCAATCAAGAGGCTGATGACATTGCCAGGAGGGCCTCCACGCGGTTGCCTCAGGAGCCTGGCGTCTTCGAGGAGAGACTCTTCAAACCCTCGGCGGCACCATCACTGTCGAGCACAGCACAACCTTGGGAGGAGCTCCCTCAACTGCCTGCCTCGGGAGCCCCGGCCTATGGCCCGACCTCAGGGGCATGCCTGCTCTTGGCGTTGGAGCCTTAGGAAGGATGTTGGACCGTGGAGTTCAAGGATTACTTGGTGCGAGGGATCCTGCCGGAGAAGGAAGAGGACGCGGAACGCGTGGCGAGGTAGGCCACGGCTTACTGCATCCAAGACAGAGAGCTCTACCAAAAGCGGCCGAATGACGTTACTCTACGCTGCATCTCCAGGGAGTAAGGAGAAGAGCTACTGGCAGACATTCACGATGGAGACTGCGGGCACAACTCGTCTTCGCGCACACTTGTCGGCAAGGTGTTTCGCAGTGGTTTCTATTGGCCAACAACACTCAACGACGCAATCGAGCTGGTGAAGGTTTGTGAAGCCTGTCAGTTCCACGCCAAGCAGATTCACTAGCCAGCTCAGGGCCTTCAGACCATTCCCCTCTCGTGGCCGTTCGCTGTTTGGGGATTGGACATCCTTGGCCCATTTCCTCGGGCGCCAGGGGCTACCTTTACGTCGCCGTTGACAAATTCACCAAGTGGGCAGAAGTGGAAGCTGTCCGCACCATCCCGGCTGGCTCGGCAGTCAAGTTCATCAGGGGCCTCATGAGCCGGTTTGGGGTACCCAATCGCATCATCACCGACAACGGTTCGTAGTTCACTAGCAATCTCTTCAAAACATATTGTGCTAACCTTGGAACGCAGATATGCTACGCTTCGGTGGCACACCCTCGGAGCAACGGCCAAGCTGAGCACGCCAACGCGGAGGTCCTGAAAGATCTCAAAACCCGAACCTTCAAGAAGAAGCTAGAGGCCTGCGGCAGGGGATGGCATGACGAGCTTCAGTCCGTGCTATGGTCCATCCGTACTACCGCTACCAAGTCGATCGGTGAAACCCCGTTCTTCCTCATCTATGGTGCTGAGGCGGTCCTTCCTCATGAGGTCAGGCATCGCTCCGCGTGGGTCCTAGCTTTCGACGAAGCATAGTAGGATGCCATGCGGGGGGTGGACCTCGTGCTTGGGGAGGAACGCCGTCGGTAGGCTGCGCTTTGGGTTGCGAGATACCAACAAGCACTACAGCGGTACCACTGCCGCAGCATCCGCCCCAAGACCCTCGAGGTAGGTGACCTCGTGCTCAGACGGGTGCTCTCCAGGGAGGGGCTGCACAAGCTCTCTCCCATGTGGGAGGGCCCATTCAAGGTTGTTCATGTCTCTAGGCCTCGCGCCACACGCTTGGAGACTCAGGAGGGGGTGCCCATCCCGAACGCGTGGAACATCCAGCATCTTCGGAAATTCTACCCTTGAAGAAAGGCCCAGAGCCTGTAAAGAAGGCCCAGAGCCTGTGAAGCTAGACGAACCGGGAAAGGCCCAGAGCCTGTGAAGAAGGCCAATGCCTGTGAAGCTAGACGAACCGAGAAAGGCCCAGAGCCTGTGAAGAAGGCCAATGCCTGTGAAGCTCATTTCCCCGAGAAAGGCCCGGAGCCTGTGAAGAAGGCCAATGCCTGTGAAGCTCGCCGCCCGTGACACTCTCACATAATAATGAGTTGGGGCTGTACCCGCCCATGCCCAGTGGCAGCACTTAGCTCCGCGCTGGTGAGAAGACGTCGAAGACTAGATTAGGTGCCGGACGCGGCTTTTTTTTTGCTTTCTGCAGTTGGCTTGTTCGCCCCTATTTGAAGTTTTATTGGAGTTGTTGTCGTCCTTGACTTGTGACTCTCTGCCTTTTTCGCCTACTTGCTTCGTTTCCTCTCGCGCATGTCTCGCGAGGGGGTTGCGCGGGCGCCCTCACGAGTGTTTTCTGCCCCAGTCGTTTGAGGCTCTCCTATCCAAGACCACTACGGGAGCACCCCTCCCAGTCCATGCCCCACGGGCATCGCGACGCGGACACAGGACCTGAGTCGGTCGCCCCCGCGACCGAGGCCGGAAGTTACCACTCCTGACTAATCCTTGCAGGACATGAAGCGCACGGCGAGGCCTCGACCTCGGGAAGCGAAGACTGCGGCAAGTCCCCCCGAGCTAAGTAATTCCTGCACGCGGGCATGCGGCACAAAAACACATCATGGAAATAGCGGAAACAACATGGTAATTAACAGTAACAGTCCAACACGCCCCCACGGGGCCCCACACTACTTTCTCTTTGCGCAGGGAAGGGAGAAAAACAAAATAGGCATGGATTGCTCGACACCAACTCACGGCGAGGGCTCGTACTGCCTTCGGAGTTCAGTCAGACTCCTCCTCGTGCTTCACTGAGGCGCAACAGCGGGCTGACCCGCTACCTCCCTCAAGGCGAGCGCGACGGCGCGGGGGCTGGTCATGGCCACCGCTGGAGGAGCTGCTATTCGAAGGAGAGCTGCTGAAGCTAGGCGAGCCACGAGCGCTGCCGACCACGCGCCTGCCGTCATCTTCATCCCGATCATCATCGGGGCTGGGTACCCGACCGCGGTCATCGTCTTCGGGGCGGCACCCAGCACGGCGACCGTCTTCTCCGAACACCCTCACGTAGAGGGTGGCGTCCCCGTCAAACTTGAAGTGCAGGGTGCACCGCTGGCTCAGGCCATGCACGCGGCCAAACGTTTGCCAACCGCGGGTCAGGGCCACATTCCCGGCGACGAAGACCTCCAGCGAAGCCCAGGAGGCCCTGCTGCAGCAACCGTCCGCTTGAAGCCAGAGGCCGCCCGAAGCGCCGGCCGGAAGTTCACCTGCAAAGAAGCGGGGAAGCTGGAGCCAGGTGCTGGTGTCACACCCTGATTTTCATGCCACTACACTTAAGCTAATAATCATGATAAAATACGGTTTAACAAAAACTTTTGAGTGTTTTGGACTTTGCTTGATTTGATTTTTGTCTGCTGTTTGCAAGTGCTCTAAAAATCAAATAAATCCTCCAACTCTTGTACCCCTTCTCCTTAATCCAAAACCTTGCCCAATGATCATGCCATGTGTATAGGACATAAAAATAATTTCTTGCAAAAATAATTTGGCCAAATAGTATTTTCAAAAAATAGTTTTCCAAAAACCCCCGAATCGAGGTTTGCACTACAAGTACTTGATTTGGGGTATGAAAAATATTTCAAAGAGTATATTTGCAACCTATTAGATGTAGGACTCCCATAAACCACAAAAATGTAATTTTAAAAGTAATTTTCCTATTTTATTTAAAGGCTTTTTCTTTAGGCCAGAAATGGTCTTTAATAGGTTAAAAATTATTTAAAGGCTTCAAAAATATTTGAGAAAAATCAGGCAAACTAAGTGGACATATATTTTCCATATATATGAGTTTCAACACATGATCATGTCCAAAGTATTGGACAAAACCTCCCAAAAACATTTCTGCCCATTTCAAGGATTTGAAATATTTCTACAGGAAATATTTTCATAAAAATCCAAGGAAAATACAGCAAGTCACAAATGCATATTTTGATCATCTTGCAGAGCCTCATCTCAATTAAGGTCATTTTGGTTCACCAAAATGCCCCAAAACCCTCTCTGACCAGAATCAAATTTGAACAACTTTGTACTACCAACTTTCTCTCCTTGACCCCAACTTTTGTGAGCATGTTCACATGACCAGATGAGGCCACTACACCAAGTGGTGCATCAAGGGGAAGTGATTTGCTCAACTAGATATACACAAGTTCATTTCTGCTAATTTTTAGGGTTTGCCAAAGTTACATTAGCAAACTCTTCCAAATAAGCTCATCTTCCTTCTATCCTATCATTTTGTCGTGAAAAACACCCCTGCCAAGTGGCACAAGAAGGCAGTCAATGCAAGTACCCCAAAACCATATCGAACACCTTCTGCATTTTAACTAAAAACCCTGTTTGGGCCTCTTCCACTAATCCAAATGAGTTCTCCTATTTACCACACCTCCTCCTAACCTCCCTCTACCTCTGTCATTTGGCACAAGTCAATGCTCATTGATCAAGGGGATGAAACCACCAATTTTCTATTCTAAACAGCCCCATTTCCACTCTTCTCCTTCCTCTCTCTTCACCCACTGGCCACCCAAAGCATCCAAGGACAAGATCCCTTCCTTAGCACCCCCACAAAGACTACTGGACATGCAAGGGCGCGCCCACAAGCATAGAAAATGGCGTGGACCACCATATGGGCGCTCTGGAGCGCGCTATAGTGCGCCCTTGCACTGTAGCCGCTCTTTGCCCCAAGCCTCCCGACGACCTTGGGCGCCGGGAGCGTGTCCCCCGAGTCCGCCTCGGCATGTGTGACACGCCTAGCTGTCGGGCCCCTCGCCCCTCGGCCTCCTTTGCCCCTGTCGAGCTCACCCGAATGCCGCCCAAGCTCACCGGTCATTGCACTCATGCGGGACCTCCTCTGGCATCGCCCCGCACCCGCTATCACTTCCCTCGCTCCCGGACGAACTCCACGAGCGCCACTGACCCATCCAGGAACCCTCCCTCGACCGCCACCGTGATTTCCGCGGGCACCCGTGAGCTTGGCTCACGGTGCACCATGGCCTCGCCTTATAGGGCCTCCCCTGGTCTCTCCCTCATCTCCATTCACTCTCTCCCCCTCCCCTAGTCCTTTTGGATCAGCCCTCTCTCTCTCTCCCGCGTCCCCTGTCCTCCTCCACAGCCAAAGAATCGCCGCCGGCCGCCGCCAAAATTCATGATATCCCGAGCTCCTCCGCGGGCGCGAAGCACATGGACGGGATCGGTGCACTACGCTGAGTCCTCCGGTGTGCTGGGCACCATCGCAGGTGACCGGAGCCGCCGGGACGGGCGGCGGTGCCGCTCAGCCGTGCCTCCCCTGTCGCTCCTCTCCCTCAGGCGCGAGGTAGCGTACGACCACCCCGCCAGCTGGCAGGGGGCCCGCCCGTCAGCGGCAGAGGTGACCGAGCCGACCCACCAGTCGGGTTAAGTGGAAACGACTTCTAGCCGATCCGCTTGCCCCGCTGGGTGGCGCCCTCCTGTAGTGCGCCTTCGGCGTCACCTCCTCCCTCACGCAGCTGAGCCACTGGGCCGAGCCCAGTAGGCGCTGTTTAGCCGGGCTTCGCCCAGTGCGCTTTATAAGGTTGACATCTTTTCTTCCTTTTTCTCTTTTTATAAATATTGTAAAATCTCTAGAGAATTCAGATGGACTCCAAATTTGATGATTCAAATTTCTAGTAGCTCATAAAATCATGATCTATCTCATGGTGCAACTTGCACATTTTCCCAGGAACTTTTTCTTCACAAAGATTTATCAAATCTTATTTTTCCATTTCTATGATGAACTTTAGAAAATCACAGAGAGCCCATTTTTGATCCAAATTCCATGATTCAAATTCCTAGATGCTTATAAGTTCAAAACTTAGTTTTTGAACATTTTTCCTAGTACTTTCTACGCCACATAGAATATTGGTCCACTTCTCCATATATTGCCAACTTTGCAAATTCATAGGAAAATCATTTGAACTCCAAATCCAGTGAAACCAACTCCTAGGTGCTTCTAAAATTATTCCTTGTGAAATGGGTTCCTTTGCTCATTTTCCAATGTAATTCTTCTGTACACTTCTTCCAAATCCACAAATCCCTAGATTCCATCATATTGAAATGTTCAGAGATATCCATAGATCAAATCCCAATGAAACTACTTTGGTCATCCCTCATATGACCAAAGGTATCCTAGAAAAGTCCAACTTACATTTTTAGAGCACTTTTATTTTTGCCTTGTTGTGTTGCTTATTGTGATTGTTTCCGACATTAGTTGACGAAGTAGACGGAGTACTTGGAGGAGGACCATAAGACTTGAAGACTCTGATGAACCAGGCAAGCAGCCCTTTGACCATGACACCCCCTTGTTCATCGGTACCCTTTTTCCGATTGCATGATGATGAAATATGATGGTGGTAAACTTGTTGTGAACCACCACATGATGCATACCCCTACTCATGACTTTACCTTGTTCATAAATGCAATGTCAAGAGACTAGTTGATGCATAAAGGTGCATGTGTACCATGAACTCTTCGTGGTTACATTCTTTCGAAAACCCCATCGGGTGCCCCTAATGCCCTTGGGAGATGTTGACATATGGTCACCACTTGAGGAAGAAGTGGTGTACCAAAGAGAGCTTTTGGTGTGTGTGTAAAATGATGGATTAGATTTATGTGTGATTACCGTCCCAACCAAACATGTGCAACCACTCTACCCCTTTATGGGACGGGGCATTATTGATTACTTAGGCTGATACTAGCACGGTGCCCACATTACTAGTGACGGGGGTGACTGAGGTCACTCTCGGGACGGGGTCGTGCTTGGATAGGCGGCCATGACTGTTTTCACAGGGCATCGGACACACCGTTGGTCCCTTCGTGTATGCGTAATAATGTGAAAAGGGCAGAGTCCCACGATTCTTTTGCTTATACACGAGGGCCGTGTATCAACGAGTGGACCCTATGTTAGTGTCGTCTAGGGAAAGGTAATGATCGGGTGCTTCCCCCGAGTACTTGAGGTACCGCGGGATCATGGATGACATGAAATCTTCCCGGATCTTGTGGGTAAAGTGCGCAACCTCTGAAAAGTGTAAAACTATTCGAATAGCCGTGTCCACGGTGAAGGACAGTTGGGAGGTGCTACTTAAACTATGTCCCGAAATTTTACAATCTCGGTGCATGTGTGTGTGGAAGAGAACTATTTGTGTCAAGGTGGTGACTTGACATGTTGAATGAAATGGCATTTATCCAAACCCTATTTATGTTGATATCTGTAACCTGTTCTCAAGGTTACCCATGTTCATTGATGCATATCTCACAAGTCGATAGGACATCTCAACTAGCTTGAAGCTAGGTTGCTTACCTGTTGTACAGTTGCATTGTTACTTTGAACCAAATCATGGGTTGCTTGCGAGTACATTCAAAGTACTCACTGGCTTGCCACTGGTTATTTTATTGTCCAGGCATGAAAGAACAGGATATGATGAAGAATATTTTGGTGACGAGCATGCGAGCTAGGACGTTTCCCAGTCAGAATGCCTGTAGGGTTATGGCAGATGGCATGGGTCCAAGTTGTCAACGAATATTTCCGCTGCGATGATACACTCAAGACTTGACCATAATGGTCCTACTTGTGTAAGACTGTATGTATGGATGTAAGACTCTTGTTACTCAGCTTCTGTGTGTTCAGTGAGCATTGATCTCTGGGATCACTGTACACGTGCATTCGGTGATCACGACTTACGAGTCAGGGTCCCCACATAGCTGGTATCAGAGCCATCCTGACTGTAGGAAGCCTTAGTTAGCATGGTCATTAGTTAGGGTTAAAACTATTTCCAAAACTATTACCAGTTTTCAAAACTATCTATACTTCTCTTCCCTTCTCAGTTTTTCAAAAACTAAGGTATACTTTCCTTATTGATCTCTTCCCCTTCAAAACTTTTGGTCGGTAGAATCCTTATGCCCCTGACCACTGGATTCCTTGTAGTCCTCGGGGATAACCTAGAAGGGAGATGCCTTGTCAGACATTCACCCACATCTTCTGAACACAAGATTGGCGACATCTCGACAAGACGATACCAACAAAAGAGACATACTCAAGGAATGAGGACATGAATACCTAGAAGATGGCGACACCCTTGACACTACCCCAAGATGATGCGACCTTATCCTACAATGATCAAGGCATAGGATATGCAAGATCATGATATACATCGCTAATAGAGTAACCCTGTCACTACAGTTGTTGTATCGGCAACCACCGGTGGATGAGAACCTCGCCATTTGGTCCGCCTCACTATAGTGAGCAGGAAAATGGTTCTCTTCATCCCCCTCTCTCGGTGACGATATTGTCAACAATATGTCCGACAGATTAGACCTCTACTATGCCTTGTTAATATCATTGCATAAAGGATTTCCACCTGGAACCGCCGATGCCTTAGAATGCAAAAGGATCGTCATGAATAAGAAGGCAAGAGGAGACCAAGTCAATGCCAACCACGAGGAGCCACCTTCACCCCATCACCTCATCAGGCGAGAAGTTGTTGAAGATTCTTCAGGCTCAACCTAGACTGTTTCATCAAACAAGAGATGTAGCAACACCTAAGGAAAACTCAGAAGACTGCACGAGGCACAAGGCACGACTACTGAGTCCGAGAACCCCTAGGGTAGGATGAGTCGTGTACCCCCTATGCATAGTCAAGTCCATATGATGGTTCGAATAGAACCATGATTGTGTGTTGCTTGTTTTTATTGTTTGTATTTTGATATAAGTCACACTTTTGCCCTAGGCAACAAGTACACGACTATATCACCTTCCTTGTTTTCTTTTGTTTGGCCCCTTTTGGCACTTGTTTGTTTGCACCTGCACTATAGAACCCCCCCTTTAGGCATTCACCTCTTCTATGCTACTTCTCCCTCTCATTTCTGAAGACCACCAAGACAAGATGCACCAAGGAGTCTACTTCGGCGACCAACTAGCACTGAAGTCCTTTTGCTGCAGCGTTCTCGACCCAGTGCAACCCCGTAGAGTTATGTTTACCCCTCAAAGATCAGAAACCAATCCCTAGACCCCTCAAGACCTCACTCGAATCCTTAACCACGAGCTTAACCTGCAAATTGAGAGAACCGGTTAAGTCTCCGTAGCCTTGCACAACATTGGGTTTGTTATGGAACTAGTGGACGTAGTGAATGAGCACATTACCATCCTAATATAGCACCAGAACTGAGGATGCCATAGGGAAGACCAATTTGAGGATATAGGAATAGGGGACAAATGACTTCATGGAGCTATACTAGTAACCCCGAGGGATTATCTGAGACACTCTGGGAGATTATGAGGCATTCATGTTGGTAGATGAACCTGGTGGGATCATGTGGATAGAGTAGCATATCTTTCATCACCCCGGAGTAAATTTGGATTTAAATAGGTGATCCTATTGGAGTATAGATGTTGAGTAAGTCTACATGGTTCGGAGTAAATTGGATTTAGATTGATGATCTCAATCATGATACCATGTTTCTCGGTGGACAATAAGCTAGGAGATTGGATTAATTTTCGGAGTTGATTTAGGGATCTATATAAGCCCGACCTTGGAGTTTACTTGACCATGATAATGGGAGTTGGTGGACTGACTATAGTAAGGATAGCCCTTTCAAGTATTTGGGGATTATAGGGACTTTAGGAGATCGCATGGAACACCGTAGACATCGGTTTTGTAGAATTGATGGATCATGTAGTGATTGATGGAGTTAATAGGCTGTTGGAGTTGATTCATATGAAGGAAACAATATCTTGGAGTGGCATACGACGTGTTTCCTTAGGATAGATATGCACTATCTTGGACCTTGGAAGGATAAGCTGAGCACTTGGATTGTGGTGTTTAATCCAAGCTTAGCAGCTTGTATGCTCTACCCATGGATTTTTACATAGGGATAGCCATACACATGAGTTTGGGGATAGTTGACATGTATGATTTTGTCAGACCTCCTCTAGGGAGTCATGTGGATATGAATAGCATGAGTGACGATTAGAGTTGGTATATACGAAAGGAAGCTTTCAGTGGTATAAGGTGGTTTGTTTGGAGGCTAGATAGAACGATTGGCATCTTAGATACCGTGCTTAATAATAAGATGATAAATTTTCACTCGCACACTAGAATCCTTGAAACCCTTAAGCCCTACCAAGCCACAACATGGTCAGATCATGACCATGGGCTTTGGCTCTAGGTCAAGTAGACCCTGGCCAACACTCAACTGTGACCACTGCCAATCCCCCAGCCTACTTTATGTACCCCGTGAACAAAGTCTTCATGGAGTACTTAGACAAGATAGTTGTCATCATTATTTGGTGACCTACTTGTCTACCGAAGACGGAAGAAGAGTCGTTCAGCTGGTCAAGGAACATTTGAAGACCGCCATGCCAAGGAGAAAGAACTATACCAACCACCATCGTCAAGGAGTGAACTTTCTCGTCGAAGACCAGGTGTATCTACGAGCCACTTCTCTCAAAGGAACCAAGCATTTCCATGTCTAAGGGAAGCTCACACCAAGATTTATCGCCCCTCTCCAAGATCACTACAATGCGAAGAAAAGACGATTACCAACTTGAGTTGCCACCTGAATGCACAACGTTTTTTTCCACACGACACAACTCCGGAAGTGTTTCCAACTTCCTAACAAGCACGATCCCTACCAGGACAATAATCACCGAACCATTGACCCCCAGCCCAACCCGACCTAACGCGAGAGACCCCTTAGCAAACTAGATCAAGCAAGGACGTCATACACGAAGCCACGCCATCGAGTACTTCAAGGTTCAAGGGAGCACCATTCGGAAGCAGAAGAAGTATGGGGACATGAAGACTACCCCATATCCAAGTTTCCATATTCCTTTCCATGCCTAGTTTGGGAATCTCGGGGACGAGATTCTTGTAAGGGGGGTAGGTCTGTCACACCCTGATTTTCATGCCACTACACTTAAGCTAATAATCATGATAAAATGCGGTTTAACAAAAACTTTTGAGTGTTTTGGACTTTGCTTGATTTGATTTTTGTCTGCTGTTTGCAAGTGCTCTAAAAATCAAATAAATCCTCCAACTCTTGTACCCCTTCTCCTTAATCCAAAACCTTGCCCAATGATCATGCCATGTGTATAGGACATAAAAATAATTTCTTGCAAAAATAATTTGGCCAAATAGTATTTTCAAAAATTAATTTTCCAAAAACCCCTAAATCGAGGTTTGCACTACAAGTACTTGATTTGGGGTATGAAAAATATTTCAAAGAATATATTTGAAACCTATTAGATGTAGGACTCCTATAAACCACAAAATAATAATTTTAAAAGTAATTTTCCTATTTTATTTAAAGGCTTTTTCTTTAGGCTAGAAATGGTCTTTAATAGGTTAAAAATTATTTAAAGGCTTCAAAAATATTTGAGAAAAATCAGGGAAACTTAGTGGACATATATTTTCCATATATATGAGTTTCAACACATGGTCATGTTCAAAGTATTAGACAAAACCTCCCAAAAACATTTCTGCCCATTCTACAGGAAATATTTTCATAAACATCCAAGGAAAATCCAGCAAGTCACAAATGCATATTTTGATCACCTTGCAGAGCCTCATCTCAATTAAGGTCATTTTGGTTCACCAAAATGCCCCAAAACCCTCTTTGACCAGAATCAAATTTGAACAACTTTGTACTACCAACTTTCTCTCCTTGACCCCAACTTTTGTGAGCATGTTCACATGACCAGATGAGGCCACTACACCAAGTGGTGAATCAAGGGGAAGTGATTTGCTCAACTAGATCTACACAAGTTCATTTCTGCTAATTTTTAGGGTTTGCCAAAGTTACATTAGAAAACTCTCCCAAATAAGCTCATCTTCCTTCTACCCTATCATTTTGTCGTTAAAAACACCCCTGCCAAGTGGCACAAGAAGGAAGTCAGTGCAAGTACCCCAAAACCATATCAAACACCTTCTGCATTTTAAGTAAAAACCCTGTTTGGGCCTCTTCCACTAATCCAAATGAGTTCTCCTCTTTACCACACCTCCTCCTAACCTCCCTCTACCCCTGTCATTTGGCACAAGTCAATGCTCATTGATCAAGGGGATGAAACCACCAATTTTCTATTCTAAACAACCCCATTTCCACTCTTCTCCTTCCTCTCTCTTCACCCGCTGGCCACCAAAAGCATCCAAGGACAAGATCCCTTCCTTAGCACCCCCACAAAGACTACTGGACATGCAAGGACGCGCCCACAAGCATAGAAAATGGCATGGACAGCCATATGGGCGCTCTGGAGCGTGCTACAGTGCGCCCTTGCACTGTAGCCGCTCTCTGCCCAAAGCCTCCCAACGACCTTGGGCGCCGGGAGCGTGTCCCCCGAGTCCGCCTCGGCGTGCGTGACACGCCTAGCTGTCGGGCCCCTTTCCCCTCGGCCTCCTTTGCCCCTGTCGAGCTCACCGCCCGTTGCACTCGTGCGGGACCTCCTCTGGCATCACCCGCTCCCCGTATCACCTCCCTCGCTCCTGGACGAACTCCACGAGCGCCACTGACCCATCCAGGAACCCTCCCTCGACTGCCACCGCGATTTCCGCGAGCACCCGTGAGCTTGGCTCATGGTGCACCATGGCCTCGCCTTATAGGGCCTCCCCTAGTCTCTCCCTCATCTCCATTCACTCTCTTCCCCTCCCCTAGTCCTTCTAGATCAACCCTCTCTCTCTCCCGCATCCCCTATCCTCCTCCACAGCCAAAGAATCGCCGCCGGACGCCGCCAAAATTCATGATATCCCGAGCTCCTCCGCGGGCGCGAAGCACATGGACGGGATCGGCGCACTGCGCTGAGTCCTCCGGTGTGCTGGGCACCATCGCAGGTGACCGGAGCCGCCAGGACGGGTGCCGGTGCCGCTCGGCCGTGCCTCCCCTGTCGCTCCTCTCCCTCAGGCGTGAGGTAGCGGACGACCACCCCGCCAGCTGGCAGGGGGCCCGCCCGTTAGCGGCAGAGGTGACCGAGCCGATCCACCAGTCGGGTTAAGTGGAAACGACTTCTAGCCGATCCGTTTGCCCAGCTGGGTGGCGCCCTCCTATAGTACGCCTTCGACGTCATGTCCTCCCTCGCGCAGCTGAGCCACTTGGCCGAGCCCAGTAGGCGTTGTTTATCTGGGCTTCACCCAGTGCGCTTTATAAGGTTGACATTTTTTCTTCCTTTTTCTCTTTTTATAAATATTGTAAAATATCTAAAGAATTCAGATAGACTTCAAATTTGATGATTCAAATGTCTAGTAGCTCATAAAATCATGATCTATCTCATGGTGCAACTTGCACATTTTCCCAGGAACTTTTTCTTCACAAACATTTATCAAATCTTGTTTTTCCATTTCTGTGATGAACTTTAGAAAATCACAGAGAGCCCATTTTTGATCCAAATTCCATGATTCAAATTCCTAGATGCTTATAAGGTCAAAACTTAGTTTTTGAACATTGTTCCTAGTACTTTCTATGGCACATAGAATATTTGTACACTTCTCCATATATTGCCAACTTTGCAAATTCATAGGAAAATCATTTGAACTCCAAATCCAATGAAACCAACTCCTAGGTGCTTCTAAAATTATTCCTTGTGAAATGGGTTCCTTTGCTCATTTTTCAATGTAATTCTTCTGTACACTTCTTCCAAATCCACAAATCCCTTGATTCCATCATATTGAAATGTTCAGAGATATCCATAGATCAAATCCCAATGAAACTACTTTGGTCATCCCTCATATGACCAAAGGTATCCTAGAAAAGTCCAACTTATATTTTTAGAGCACTTTTATTTTTGCCTTGTTGTGTTGCTTATTGTGATTGTTTCCGACGTTAGTTGACGAAGTAGACGGAGTACTTGGAGGAGGACCATAAGACTTGAAGACTCTGATGAACCAGGCAAGCAGCCCTTTGACCATGACACCCCCTTGTTCATCGGTACCCTTTTTCCAATTGCATGATGATGAAATATGACGGTGGTAAACTTGTTGTGAATGACCACATGATGCATACCCCTACTCATGACTTTACCTTGTTCATAAATGCAATGTCAAGAGACTAGTTGATGCATAAAGGTGCATGTGTACCATGAACTCTTCGTGGTTACATTCTTTCGAAAACCCCATCGGGTGCCCCTAATGCCCTTGGGAGATATTGAACTATGGTCACCACTTGAGGAAGAAGTGGTGTACCGAAGAGAGCTTTTGGTGTGTGTGTAAAATGATGGATTAGATTTATGTGTGATTACCGTCCCAACCAAACATGTGCAACCACTCTACCCCTTTATGGGACGGGGCATTATTGATTACTTAGGCTGATACTAGCATGGTGCCCACATTACTAGTGACGAGGGTGACTTGAGGTCACTCTCGGGACGGGGTCGTGCTTGGATAGGCGGCCATGACTGTTTTCACAGGGCACCGGACACACCGTTGGTCCCTTCGTGTATGCGTAATAATGTGAAAAGGGTAGAGTCCCATGATCTTTTGCTTATACACGAGGGCCGTGTATCAACGAGTGGACTCTATGTTAGTGTCGTCTAGGGAAAGGTAATGATCGGGTGCTTCCCCCGAGTACTTGAGGTACTGCGGGATCGTGGATGACACGAAAGCTTCCCGGATCTTGTGGGTAAAGTGCGCAACCTCCGCAGAGTGTAAAACTATTCGAATAGTCATGTCCACAGTGAAGGACAGTTGGGAGGTGCTACTTAAACTATGTCCAAAAATTTTACAATCTCGGTGCATGTGTGTGTGGAAGAGAACTATTTGTGTCAAGGTGGTGACTTGACATGTTGAATGAAATGGCATTTATCCAAACCCTATTTATGTTGATATCTGTAACCTGTTCTCAAGGTTACCCATGTTCATTGATGCATATCTCACAAGTCGATAGGACATCTCAACTAGCTTGAAGCTAGGTTGCTTACCTGTTGTACAGTTGCATTGTTACTTTGAACCAAATCATGGGTTGCTTGCGAGTACATTCAAAGTACTCACTGGCTTGCCACTGGTTATTTTATTGGCCAGGCATGAAAGAACAACATATGATGAGGAATATTTTGGTGACGAGCATGCGAGCTAGGACGTTTCCCAGTCAGAATGCCTGTAGGGTTATGACAGATGGCATGGGTCCAAGTTGTCAACGAAGATTTCTGCTGCGATGATACACTCAAGACTTGACCATAATGGTCCTACTTGTGTAAGACTGTATGTATGGATGTAAGACTCTTGTTACTCAGCTTCTATGTGTCCAGTGAGCATTGCTATCTGGGATCATTGTACACGTGCATTCGGTGATCACGACTTATGAGTCGGGGTCCCCATAGCTGGTCGGGTCCGCCGACCACACGACAAACTTCGGCAGCACCTCCGCCGAGTGGAAGCACGGCCTGGGAGGCCGCACAGTCATGGCACGCCTTCCCATGATAACCTGGCGCCCATCACCGTGCAGGGGATCGCCTCCGCGACCGCGGGAAGCCACTACGGGAGCCACAGGATGCTTGCGTGGACGACCTCGGCCGCGCTTGGTCGGGGGAGAGTCAGGCCCTTCCCGACGAGCCTTTCCCTTCTCTACGGACGAGAACCTCTTCGGCGGTGCCATGGGAGATGGCGAGTAGCTGGGATAGGGAGAAAGAAGGAAGCAAGGAGGGAGATGTACAGCGGAGGCCTGCACCCTCCTGCATTTATAGCCGGAAGGAAGCCAACCATCGGCCTCCATGATCACAGGTAATCATGACCCATTTCTGCATGCAGGGACTTGTGAAGTCGAGAGGTTGCCGAGGCAGCGTGGGAAGCAGAGACGCCCACGTCCAATCAACCGCCACACGGCTCCCAAGGCCGCAGGCTGATGGGGCCCGCGGCGCTCCGCTCTTGCCCCTTTGCTTCTCCGCTAAGCCAATTCCGAGCGTGCCTTGGGCCCGGGGGATACTGTCGGCGTTCTGGGAACGGGGGTCCCCAAACTTGCTTGCCTGCGGCCTGCAGCGTGGCTCGAGTGGTGGCCCAGTATGGCCCATATTCGTCAGTACAAGACTCAAGACCCTCGCGAGGGGCCAAGCCTCACGGTGCGGACGATGCAAGGCTTCCTCAGGAATGGCCTCGCCAGGCAGGCTCGCAAGGAGGCGGAGAGATCAAGGTAGGGTACCTCGCGAGGTGCTCGTGACGCAAGCCATGTCGATCAAGACCAGGCAAGCGCCAGGCGGTCGCCGGCCTGCGTAGTGTCCTTGTTTCCTCTTTGGTGCAAAGGGGGCAAGCACATGCGCGGAGTACCAAGGCATCAGGCAAAGGTTGCCATTTCAGTGTAACGAGACCAAGACCAACGGAACGGCAGGATGGAGGTCACCGTGGAGCCCAAGATGGCGTCATCGCCAGTGCTTTTGGCAGCCGAAGACCAACTTTAGTCAGGATAACTTGTACTAGATGTTCCCCTTTGAAATGGCCATTGTTGGCGCCCTTCCCGCTCAATATTTGGGAAGAGGCCCAGGGCCTCTATAAATAGAGCTAGCCACCACAGAGTAGGGGGCGGATCCAGATATTGGAAGACAGAGAGAGAGAGAGAGAGAGAGAGGCGATCAAACTCGCACAAGCAGTTCATCGCACCAGCTCAAGAACACCTCTCGCGAGGCTGTTCTGCCCTTGTACTGTTCATCATCAGCCCCCGAGGCAATCCACCACACCACACACTGGAGTAGGGTATTACACCACAACGGTGGCCCGAACCAGTATAAATCTTGTGTCCCTTGTGTTGCTCATCGTTTTAGGCTTAGATCCCACGAGGCGATCAGACGTAGATCGGTAGGGGAGAGATCTTTATGCGCATCCCAGAGTTCGAACCTTAAGGGTCTGCCGGAACCCAACATCCGACACCATCAGTTTCCGGAAGGGTTTAAACCCGTAAACATCGAACCGTATGATGGTACGACGGATTCAGCCGTCTTGATTGAGGATTTTCTTCTCCACATTCACATAGCTCGAGGAGATGTGTCCACGCCATCAAATATCTCCCTCTAAAGCTGAAGGGACCAGCATGGCACTGGCTAAACAACCTCCCAGAAAACTCCATTGGAATAGGGAAGACTTGGAAGACGCCTTTAGGGATAACTTCTAAGGCACTTATGTCCGGCCTCCGGATGCTGGCGACTTGAGTCATATAATCCAGCAGCCAGGCGAGTCAGCCCACAAGCTTTGTAATCGGTTCCTAACTAAAAAGAACCAGATAGTAGATTGTCCGAACGCTGAAGCCTTAGCGGCTTTTAAGCATAGCGTCCATGATGAATGGCTCGCCCGGCACCTCGGGCAGGAAAAGCCGAAGACCATGGCAGACTTAACATCACTCATGACCCGCTTCTGTGCGAGCGAAGACAGCTGGTTGGCTCGTAGAAGCAACAACTCAGGTGACCCCGACACCTATGAGGTGCGGGACGACAATGGTAAACCTCACCACAATTAAAACAAACGTCGGAATAACAACACCGACAACACAGATGATATGACAATCAATGCCGGATTCCGCGGTCCTAAGTCCGGTCAGCGGAAGAAACCTTTCAAAGGCAGCAAGGATGGGCCATCTAGCTTAGACAAAATCCTCGAGAGGCCCTGCCAGATTCATGGCACACCCGATAAACCTGCAAATCATACCAACAAGGACTGTTGGGTCTTCAAACAGGCCGGTAAGTTAAATACCGAAAACAAGGGAAAAGGGCCTCCAAGCGAAGACGAGGATGAGCCCCGTCAGTTGAACACCGGGGGACAGAAGCAGTTTCCCCCCGAGGTGAGGACAGTGAACATGATATATGTCACTCACATCCCCAAAAAGGAGCGCAAATGCGCATTGCGGGATGTCTATGCTGTAGAGCCAGTCGCCCCCAAGTTTAACCCATGGTCAGCCTATCCGATCACCTTTGATCGCAGGGATCACCCAACTAGTATCCGTCATGGGAGTTTGCCGGCCTTGGTTCTTGATCCAATCATCGACGGATACCACCTCACTAGAGTCCTTATGGATGGAGGAAGCAGTCTCAACTTGATCTATCAAGATACTGTCCGCAAGATTGGGATTGACCCATCACGAATCAAGCTTAGTAACACTACCTTTAAAGGTGTGATACCAGGAGTGGAGGCTTGTTGCACGGGCTCAATCACACTGGAGGTAGTATTCGGCTCCCCAAATAACTTTCGCAGCGAAGAGTTAATCTTCGACATCGTTCCTTTCCGCAGTGGCTACCATGCACTGCTCGGACGAACTGCCTTCACCCGCTTTAACGCAGTCCCGCACTATGCCTACTTGAAGCTCAAAATTCCCGGACCTCGTGGCGTTATTACAGTCAATGGTAATATGGAGCGCTCGCTCCATACTGAAGAGCACACCACGGCCCTTGCAGCCAAAGTTTACAATGGCCTCATCAAGCCGAACAACTTGCTGGCCAATAAAGCCAACGACACATCCAAATGAGTCCGGTCCATGCATAACAATGATAAGTCAACAGATCTGTACCTTGACTAGCAGTTCGGCTTCCACCAACCGCCCCATCAGGTCGCGGCTTACGTACCACGCATACATAATTACACACTAAAAATACCCTGGGCGGCGATGGAGGCACACGATAGAACAAGTCCGTTACACGGCTTGACCATAATAGGACCATATATATCTTTTTCCTTTTACCACAGGTTCATCAAGAGCCCTACTTACAAGATGGTTGTCACAGGAAATCCTTTTAAGGCTAGCATGTCCCAACCACCAAGCGATCCTCTCAAATGACTCACTACTAAGGAGGAAAGGCGCAGACGTGCGGTAGGGCATCACCGGAGTTTCTTTTCTGAACTGAGGTTTTTAGGCCCTGTGTTAGACTTCCCCTTATGTAATATTTTCTCTATTTTGGGCATGTAATATGACCTTAGTATTGAACGACATTGTCTGTCATCACAATATCAATAAAGATATAAAGGGCACAGGTGACTACCACCTTCTTGGTTGGGTGTTAGATTTTTACTTTGTCATCTGTGCTATTCCTTATGATCGACTGACACACATGGTTCGACACGATCTTCATACCAGGGGCTGTATTCAGCCCCACTCAATTCTTAAGACCGAACACCCATAGGGAACTATTCGGCGTCCTGGATATTGCACTATATGCATCTGCTCCGAATCATGTCTTTGGTCTATAGTTGGGTTGCCCGGCTCCTGTGTCTACCACCTTATGTTCTACAAGTTCATCTAATGTAGTAAAGGGAGAACTACTACGATTGTACTTCCGGTTCGTCCGGTCAAGTACCTCCGTAGAGAAAGCCGAAAACTGACTGTCATGATAAGCGAGAGCGGGTCAGCGATCCGGTGACTTAGTGTTATACTACAAATCACTCGCGATTTATGCCATGTCATACGAAGGGCTGGGTTTTTGACCAAGCTGCGTTGCCAGGGCACCATACTCTGGCTAGCCGATAAAGCAACAAGGGGCTAGTGCTTAGCGCCACTAATGGACTCTTATGGTTAAGTGAAAGTACTAAAGCTGCATAGTCTGATTGCCTAGTTCACTTCGCAAGACGCCTCCTACATTGGACCAAGATGTTGGATTATATGCGGTCATACAATCACGAACACCCCCGTAATATTTACATGGGGGCTGAAGCCGACGAATGGTAGACTTTCAGATATATAAACGACCAAAATAGGAGGATAAACTACTCATAAAATGCATAATCATAAATAATATATACCATGAGTTCGTTACATGACTCTTACAACCGGACACAACTACTCGAATATTATGTCCTTAGAGCACTGGCCTTCTACAGTACGGTCTCCCTCAAGGACCTCGTCGAAGTAGATCTCCGGCTGCCGGTGCTCCTTGCCCACAGGTGGCCCTGCGGTGGCAACCTTGGTGGCTCTCATCTTCGCCCACTAGATCTTCACACGGGCAAAGGCCATCCGAGCACCCTCAATGCAGGATGACTACTTGAGGGCATCAATCCGAGGTAACGCCTCCACCGGCCTCTTCACAAGCCCAAAGTGGCTGCTAGGTACGACTTCGGCTGGCCACAGACGGGCTATTACATCCTTCATGGCCAGGACGACCACCCTATGCAGTTCAGATAGTTGCTTCATCTGGTCGGACAGGGGCACTGGAAGCTCCGGTGCAAGGTACTGCGACCAGAATAGCATTTCTGTGGAGCTCCCCTCTTCGACTCGAGAGAATGCGGCGGCGTCCACAATGCTCCTTGGCAGGTTGGCAAAGGCGCCTGGAGAACTCCGAACTCGGGTTAGTAAAATATATCTTGTACTGGCATACCTACTCCACATAATAAAGGCCTTACCAGCCGCAATACGCCTCGCCTCCTAGATCTCTTGGCGAGCGTCCTGGGCATCAGCCCGAGCTTCCTTCAGGCTCTCACGGGCTTTGGTGAGCTCGGAAGCCTGTTCCGAGCTCGTCTGCTCCAAGGACTCACATCTAGCAATGGCGTCCTTGAGCTCCTTTTCAATATCACCCACCCGCGCCTCATGGCGTCAGCGGGTGGTCTTCTCCTCCTCTAAGCTTTTGGCCGCCTCGTCCGCGGCCACCTTGCTCGCCTCTGCCTCCTTCTGGGCTTTGACAAGGGCGCTTTTGAGGGACTCAACCTCATCGGCACCAACTATGAGCATAGTTAAAACATTTCTTCGTCTGTTTCAGACAACCCACTCATGTACAATTGGAGCTATATACTCAATGCACACATACCTTGCGTCTCCTCCAACCACTTGTTGATGCGGATCACTTCTTCATCAGCCAGCCGCAGCTTCCGAGTGAGTTCGGAAACTTCGGCGGACTGGGCGCTTGCCGCCAGCGGGGAAGCCTGTTTTACAATAGAGTGTCACCTTTTCCGAACACTATGTGATCCTCTGTCCGGCTTCTTCAAAGCCGGACAGAGTCTCAGGGGCTACTATCTATACACAGGCACATCCCTTTATTGAAATAGGTTAGAAAATTACATCGCATACCTCAAAGCCTGTTAGCAGGCTCATAAAGGCTTCGTTCAGCCCGCTTTTGGTGGACTGAATCTTCTCAACCACCACACCCATCAGGTGCGATGCTCCTCCACGACGGAAGAACGATGAAGCGCTTCTGCCAAATTATTCAGCGTCTTCGGATTTATAGAGGTCGCTGGTGGAGTCGACGCCCCCCTCCGTCAAAGGGGGTCACTTGCCTGATTCCGGAGTCGTACGGATCTCCCGAACAGTGTTCAGCTGGGGGTCAGATTGGTCATGGCCCCCATCCTCGGTCTCCATGGGGGTTGGCCCTCCCATGTCTTTGGCAGCCGAGGCATTACCCTCTGGCGCCGTCCTGATGACCTCCTGCACCTCTTCATGACCCGGGGAGGCCCTCTAGGTCACAACTTTGGTGTCGTCTGGAGCGGTAGGCGGGGAGGTCGCGGATGCGTCTCGCTCTCCACCATCCCCGGCCCCAGCGAATTCCCCGGAGATGTTATTTTAGGGAGGTCACGGGCCGGACTGAAACACACAATACAACATGTTAAAAATATAATTGTAAACGCCGATGTATGTAAGGCATCTGGAGAAACTTACGATTCGGCCAGGGGCTTCGACCTGGGGCGGTACTCGGGGATGACTTCGGCATCCGGATCCAAATCGTCTGTGAGGGATACTCTCCCCCTTTTGGACACTTCCGCCTCTGGGTCTATGGAAGCCGCCCTTTTCTTCCTCCTCCCCATAGGAGGAGAGTTGCTCTCTTCCTCCTCCTCCTTCTCATCTTCATCTCCCTCGTGGGAGGAGAGGGCTTCCGATTCCCCGGACATAGTGTCCGAGGGACCATTATGGCAGGGGCCATTTTTGGCCTCCTTGCCCTTTTTCTTGGTCTTCTTCTCCGACGCCTAATACGACAACGGAACCAGCATCCTCGTCAGCAGAGGGTCAATGGAGCTTTCAGGCAGCGGAGCCGGACACTTGATCCACTCCGCCTTCTTCGTCCAGCCCTGTTTCAAATATGAGAGTTTCAATACATCCCTGTGATATCCGGACTGAGTTATGTTCATAAACTAAAAACTTACCGGAGTAGCCGGGTGAGCGTAGTCGAGGCCGATGTTGTCGGTCGTCTCCGGCCACGACTTCTGTTTCTGGGCCTTGAAAAGCAGCCTCCAGATATCTTCGTGCGTCATGCCGAAGAATCGCTGCAGGGTCCACAACCTTTCCGGATTAAACTCCCACACGTGGAGAGGCCGGTGCTGGCAGGGAAGGATCCGGTGGAATAGCATCACCTGAACCACGTCGGTAAGGTCAGTGTCCCTCTTTATGATGTTTTTGATGCGCTTTTGCAGCATCGTCACCTCGTCCGCCGGCCCCCAGTCCAAGCCCTTGTTGATCCATGACGCTAGCCGCATTGGGGGCCCGGATCGAAATTCAGGAGTGGCCGCCCAGTTGGCGCCGCAAGGTTCGATGATGTAGAACCACTCCTGCTGCCATATTTGCACGTTCTCCACAAAAGCCCCTTTGGGCCAGGTGACATTGGGAAGCTTTCTCACCATCGTGCGTCCGCAGTTTGCGTGCTCCCCGTCCACCACCTTTGGCTTCACATTGAAGACTTTGAGCCAGAGGCCGAAGGGGGGGTGGGTGGAGGTGGGGTGTAGAGGAGTGCCTCGCACACGACGATAACCGCCAAGATGTGGAGGAATGAGTTTGGGGCTAGATCATGGAAATCAAGCCCGTAATAGAACATGAGGCCACGGACAAAAGGATGAAGCGGAAATCCTAGTCCGCGAAGGAAGTGGGGGATAAATACCACCCTTTCGCCGGGCTCCGGGGTGGGGATGACTTGCTTCTTGGCAGGGATCCTGTACGCAATGTCTGTACTTAGGTACCCGGCATCCTGGAGCTCCTTGATGTCGTTCTCCCTCACGGAGGAGGCTGCCCACTTGCCTTGAAGGCCAGATCCGGACATGAGTGGAGGGCTGGTGGCGGTTGAAGGTTTCGAGGCTCGGGTGCTACAGCTTGGAGATAGGGAGGCAGAGGAAGGAAGAAGGCGTGGGATAGAAAAGATGAATCTTTACCCATTTATATAAGCCGTGAATACCAAGCGCCCGCCTCCCTAGCCTTAAAACCTCGTCTGTTCCCGATGCGGGTATGCGCTGTAGTCGGTTGGATTACCCAGATATCATTGATATGCAATCCCGTATTAAGTGGGCATGATCTCTGTTTTGATGGGCCGTACCAATGAGGCGTGACCTCGAAACACGGAACACGGGGTGCGAAAATGGTTTGAAAAATGAAAGGTCAAGTCCAACGCTTCGCTGGAAAAGCTGTCAGTATGAGACACTGTTCTCATTTTTTTGTATATCCTGCCTTCGTGGCTAAGGTTTGTGTTTATTGTGAAAAGCTGGATTCAATTCTTTTTACAGAGGAAAGCCGATGTGTATTCTTTGAGGAACCCGCCTTGCAATGCCGAAGACAATCTGAGCGCCGGACATATGATCATTGAAGACTAGTTCAGGGGCTACTGCGGGAGTCCTGGATTAGGGGGTCCTCGGGTGTCCGGTCTACTGGTGTGGGCCAGACTAATGGGCCGTCAAGATACAAGACCGAAGATCCTCTCCCGTATCTGGTGGGGACTCTCACATGCATGGATGGCAAGTATATGTGTCCGGACATATTGTTCCTTTTTGTAAAACCAACTTTGTACAAACCCTAAGCCCCTCCGGTGTCTATATAAACCGGAGGGTTAGAGCGGAGGCAGGATCATAACATTGCTAGGCTAGCTAACTAGGGTTAGCCGAATCGATCTCGTGGTAGATCAACTCTTGTAACCCCTATACCCTGGAATATAATCTAGCAGGAGTAGGGTTTTACCTCCATTAAGAGGGCCCGAACCTAGATAAACACTATGTCCCTTCTCCATTGTTACCATTGATCTTCAGACGCACAGCTTGCACCCCCCCTACCCGAGATCTGCCGATTTTGACACTAACAGGAACATTTCACCGTGGTGCCCCACCCGCGCAGGTCCCTCTGCCGCGGCCTGTCCCGGGCACTTTCCCGCAGCCGCCACCACCGCCGGGCTTCCCCCTCCCGCCCCCGCCGGTCCAGTAGCACCCCCGATCACCGCCGAGGTGGCCGCCGCGGCCGCAAGGAGCCGGCGGGCACCCAGGGAGGGGTGCCCTGCCAGCAACAACAGTACTAGCCGGCGCCATGGTACGCTGGGCAGAACCCTTGGACAGGAGTTGTTCATGCGTATTCTATGCCGGTCCCACGCGCCACCGTCCCTGGCAACTTCGGCGCTCGTCCGGCGAGTCACTAGGCGCGGCATGCTCCCCCGCTGCCCTCTGGCTATCCGGCGCCCTATGGGTCGTTGCCTCAGGTTAACGGCCTCCCTTCGCTGCTCTCGGTGCCCCCACTGCAACCGCAACTGTCGGCACCGGCGCTCCCTCCAGCGCCCTAGGATCCTGCTTTACTAGCAGCACTGCACTCCGCTCCTATGCCATAAAACTACACTGGAGGCGGTGACTGATACATGGACACTGGCTCACATGGCTTCCAACCCCGGTAACCTCCTCACCGCCCACCGTCATACCTCCACTTGTATCACCATGGGTGACTGTTCATCCCTTCCCATTACACATATTGGTCATGCCGCTTTTCCTTCCAATTCCATGTCATTATCATTATCTAACATACTTGTCTATCCTGACTTTATTAAAAATCTTGTTTCCGTTCATTGTTTTACACGTGAAAATCCCATCATCGTCGAATTTGACATGTTTGGCTTTTCTATTAAGGATGCCCGTACCCTGATGGTGCTCCACCGATGTGATAGCCCCGACAAGCTCTACCCGATCCACTCGTCCGCCTCCACCGCCGCCACACCCATGGCGCTCTCCACCGGGGTGGACCTCTGGCATGCTCACTTAGGACATCCCAACCCCGCCACCCTTCATCATATTCTTCAGAGTTTTTCTTTCATGTGTAATAAGATCGATGATCACACTTGTCATGCTTGTTGTTTTGGCAAACATGTTCGTCATCCATTTAGCACTTCATTGCATGACGCATCATACCCGCTTGAGTTAATTCATAGTGATGTTTGGACTTCTCCATTTGCAAGTAATACGGGCTATCTTTACTATCTTGTTATCCTTGATGATTTTTCGCACTATGTGTGGACCTTCCTGTTGCGGTGAAAGTCGGATGCTATCTCCACTCTCACCGCCTTTTACTCTTATGTCTTCACGCGGTTTGGACGTCCCATCCATGCGTTGCAAATAGACAACGGGAAGGAGTTCGATAATCTTGCTATCCGCAACCTTCTTACCACACACGGCATGACATTTCGTCTCACTTGCCCGTATACCACACAACAAAATGGGCGTGCCGAGCGCGTCCTCTGCACTCTTAATGACTATGTTCACACGCTTTCTCTTTCACGCCAACGTGACCCCATGTTTTTGGCCGGACGCGCTCGCCACCGCACCACTTCTTCTTAACATTCGCCCTTGTCGGACTCGCTGGAATTTTGCACCTCATCATTTTCTGTTCGGCACGCCACTGACTTAAGATGAGTTACACATCTTCGGCTGTCTTTGCTACCCTAGCATTGCTTCCACTACGCCTCATAAGCTGGCTCCTCGCTCATTGGCATGCATCTTCATAGGCTACCTGTCACAGCCCTGGAATAATGCTTGTAATTAGTGGCATTACATCCATGCATCATGTCTAAAATTCTAAAAGTTGAACTGAGGAAATTTGAAAGCCTTGAAAATTTAATTAAAAGAGGGGCAAAGAACCCTAAAAATTGCATTCAATGAAGCCAAAATGCTCTTCATTGATGTTTGATATTTTTGGCAATGGTCTTGATCCAAACTAAAAATAATGAACATTTTTAAAGAATAATTTTGGGCACTGATTTTAAATCATATTGTTTTTTGAATTTGAATTATATTCATATAACTAGAATATAGTTTCAAATACCCCTGAAACATTTTATGTGCATTTGGAAATATCCGATGAACCACATAAAAATATCCATAGGAATATCAACACTAGTTTAAAATCTTTTTGATTTTGAATAGTGGAAAAATAAAATAAAACAAACAAATAGAAGAAATAGAATAATAGCCGAAAGAAACCCGCATGACCACTTACCTGGCCTGCTCCTGTAGCAGCAGCCCAGCCCGCCAGGGGCTGGACCGTCTTCTTCCTCATGCCAGTAGGCACTATTGCGTGTCGCCCGCGCACGCCGTAGGATCCACCTCCTTCTTGGCACCTCCTGCCTCTCCCTCGCGCCTGGAGACACCCAAAGACCCCTGTCCTTCCTCTCTCTCACTCGCAACCTCTCCCCTCCTCTGGCTCTCTCTCTCTCACTCCTCTGCTTGCACCTGAGCGTGCCCATCACCGCCACTCGCTACCACCGTTCCCACCAAGCTCGCCTGGCCACCCCATCATTTCCAGGAGTTCGGCCTCGACGGCCTCGACCTCCTCACTTAGCCACGCGATGCCGGAAGCCACTAAATGCCGCCACCGCCACCGTCTTCTTCCTCGAGATACCGAGATCGCCTTCACCGCCCCGCTCCCTCCAACGCCTCCCCGAGCTCGCCGTCTGCCCCTCTCGAACCGCCGTGAGCCCCTCCCCCTTCCCATCTCTCCCCGTGCTCGATTTCCCCCTTTGACCGTCGTTTTCCCCTAGCCCGAGAGCTTGGCTTTGCCGTCCATGTCGCCGTCGCAGCAACGGTTACCGCAACACATGTCCCAGCTCGCCGCTGAACTCCTGGAGCACCCAGAAACCCAACCGCGTGCCCACCTAGTCTCGCTGTCCACCCTAGCGATGACTACGTTGACGCCCGAGCTCCGGCCATCGCACAAGTCGTCATCGCCGTTGACCTATACTACCCCAGCTTCTACTGCTTGCATCATTGTATGCGCGAGAGCCCGACTTCATGTAGAGCCTCTCCGCCGCTCAAACGATCGCCGGAGGAGGTTTTCCGACAACCTCAGCCGTGTCTGGCTTTGCCGGCGGCTTAGATCCGGCCTAAACGCCAGTTAGCCCGCCTAATGACCTTCCTAGGGTCACTAGCAGGTGGGCCCAGGGCCCTGCTAACCTCGATTAAGATTTTAACTAACCAGCTGACACGCTGACATGTGGGCCCAGGTCCATTGACACTATAGTTAGGGTTAATCAAACACTAATTAACTCTGTTAATTAGTCGAGTCACTGACCAGTGGCCCCCACTGGTCAGGTTTAACCTGGATGCCCATTTGACCTGCTGATGTCATCCATGCACAATGCCGATGTAGTAATTGTTTTCTACAGATTTAAATAAATCACAAATGATTTATTTATTCCAGAAATTTGACTAAACTTTGAAAAATCATAGAAATTCAACCGTAGATCAAAATGAAATAGATTATATATGAAAAATTATCAGAAAAACCAAAGAATTTGTTTATGACATTTTCATACATGCTTGAACGACTTATACTCATTGAACTATAAAACTCCTTAAATGACATTTTTAAATGCTTTAAATGAACTTTGTATTTGAACCAAGGTTCAAATGAGCTTCATTCAACCTTGCTATTAGTTGCATTAGCTCAAATCACAGCATATTGCCATGTCATGATCATGCCTCATATTGTTGCATTGCATTGATTATGTTCTGTAGCGACCAAACCTCAAATAGTCTGATCTCTGTGCATCAGTGTCATCCCTGGATCGGTAATGCTGACACACACAGTACTTGAAGCATTTATAACAGAGTAGCAATCACACACTTATTACATCGAATGTCTCAAAAGAGAACTTATTACAATAAATATGGCTTAAGGCCAGCTAAATACGATAACAACGGAAGGCTTGGAAGATAAAGTGAGTCCATCACTCCAATGGCATCACTGAGTAAAGATCACGACCTAAGGCACCTTACTCGTCATCTGAAAAGTCTGCAACATGAATGTTGCAGCCCGAAACGGGTCAGCACATGGAATATGCTGGCAATGTAACACATAGAGTGTAATGGACAGAATAATGCTATCACTACATGCATATATGGTTGGTGGAAAGCTCTATGGTTACAGTTTTGCTTAAAGCCAATTTTTCCCTACAACAAAGGAATAAATTTTATTTAACTATCATGGTGGTTGTTAAACAGTGAGAAGGTTCCTCCAACTCAATCCCAATTAAGCATCATCATTAACCCAGTCAAATTAAATTAAGTAACATGATGAGATTCACATGATACTCCAAGTACTAGATACTCAAAACGTCCATAACCAGGGACATGGCTAACCATGATTAGTTTATACACTCTGCAGAGGTTTGCGCACTTTTCCCCGCAAGACTCGATCTCCTCCGTTGGATTTCTCGCACTACATGGTGTTTGAGAAACGGATGACTGAGACATAGTCTTTCAGAAGGATTAACTCTTTACTCTGGGTAGACAGTACCAACCTACATCCCCTACATCTGCTAGTCTACCACTGAAAGAGGTCACCCAACATACTCAACTATGCTAGAGCCCATAGTAGCTTGTGGCTGCACACGGAAGTTTCTAGCATGAATAATCTCATGATCCCTTTGAGCCTGGGTGGCGGTCCATAGGAGAATCACACGGTACCCCGGGATTTCCAAAAATACAGGCAACACTGGGTTCCTCAGGTGCCTCAATCCACCCAGATGTGTATTAAAGTTGCCACCTTAAGTAAACCATTAATTAACAATCTCACATTTGTCATGGATACACTCACCCAATCCACGTCTACTAGCATAGCATAGCAATATAAGCTAACATAGAAGTAACTCCCAAAGGTTTGATAATAAACAGGTAATAGGTACTACCTCATCTACTTCCCAAAACCCACATACTAATCAGATCCTAACCATGCAATTGTTTGAGTATTGATCTAATGCAATAAAACTGGGTAGTAAAGAGGTATGATCAAAGTGTTACTTGCCTTGCTGATGATCCGTGAAACCTAGAGACTCGTAGTAGCAAGCGGCGCACTTCGGATACTCTATCGCAAACAAACAAGCATACAATAAGAACTCATCTAATGCATGGGTAAAACTCAAATAAGAGGTCTAACCAGAAAGTTCAACTTAAGAACTCCGGTTTGCAAAAAGAATCAAATAAAAAAAGCAACAAAACTCAAATGGCGAAAGAAACAAGCTCCGTTTACTAATCTGGACCTAAGTCAAATTTTACAGTAGTAAAAACTTGTTTGAGTTGGTTAAGTGGAAAGAGGGTTTCGAGACAAAAATCTAGGCGGTTGAATCTCCTGATTCCGATAAACGAGCGAAAAGTTATACTAGAACGAAAATCGGATCAGAAATCGCGATCGGAAATAATCGCTAATAATCCGAGAAAAGGAAAACTGACGAACCTGCTAATGAACGAGCGTTCGCTGTCTGCGGCTAAACGAAGAAAACCGTTCGTTAAAACGAATGTACAGATGAACGTCCGCTAAATAACTAAACCGAGAAAAATCGATGAACCGATCTAAAAAAATGGATCTAGTTTTTTTAAAAAACCGAACGATTTTTTTTAAAAAAACCGGCGGCGGCTACCTCGGGTCCGGCGAGATCTCCGGTAGGCGGCGGTGGGGTCCGGCGGCGGCGGTGGCGCGGGGCGGCGGGGCGACGGCGGGCAGCGGCGGCGCGAGCAGCGGCGGCGGCGGCGGCGGGCGGCGCGGGCGGTGGCTAGGGTTCCGGCGGCGGCGGTGGGTTGGGCTGGCGGGGTGGGCTTCGGGCACCGGGGTGGTGGCTTATAAAGCCCCCCGGGCGGAGTCCCGCTCGGGTACGGCCCGAGGTCGGTTTCGATTTCTTTTAAATAATTATGGCATGCAGAAAAAGGAAGAAAAGAAATACTAAACGGACTCCAAAAATCCCGAAATAAAATTTCCCCGTCCTTTAAAGATAAGCCAGACAAGATGAACATTTATTTGGGCCTAAACTGCAATTTTGAAAAACGCATATTTTTCCTAATTCAAATAAAATAGCAATAAAACCCTGAAATACAATCTTATTTGATTTTATTATTAAATCCCCAATATTTCTTTATTTTGGGAAAGTCATTTTATTCCTCTCTCTTATTTTTATAATAGAAATATTCGAAGATAAAATAATTAAAATCAAATGATCTTTTTTTTCTAAATTTGAGAAAAACTCAAATATGAAAAATAACGAAATCCCCAACTCTTTCCGTGGGTCCTTGAGTTGCGTAGAATTTCTAGGATCAAGCCAAAATGCAATAAAATATGATATGCAATGATGATCTAATGTATAGCATTCCAAATTGAAAATTTGGGATGTTACAAACCTACCCCCCTTAAGATGAATCTCGCCCTCGAGATTCGGGTTGGCTAGAAAATAGGTGACGGTGGACCTTCAGTAGGTCTTCCTCTCGCTCCCAGGTGGCTTCATCTTCGGTATGGTGGCTCCACTGAACTTTGCAAAACTTGATAACCTTGCTGCGTGTGACTCGGCTAGCAAACTCGAGAATCTTCACTGGTTTCTCCTCATAGGTCAAATCGCTATCCAACTGAATCGCTTCCGGTGACACTGTATCTCTTAGGGTACATCATCCATCTCTGTGTGGAACTTCTTCAACTGGGAAACATGGAACACATCATGAACTCCTGACAATCCTTCGGGGAATTCCAACTTGTAGGCAACTTATCCCATACGCTCCAAAACTTTGTATGGTCCCACAAAACATGGTTCTAACTTCCCCTTAACTCCAAAACGCTTAACTCCTCGAAGTGGGGACACACGAAGATAAACTCTTTCTCCGACTTCATAAACTGTCTCCTTGCATTTAAATCTGCATAGCTCGTCTGGCTGGACTGGGCTACCTTGAGCCTATCGCGAATTAGCTTAACCTTCTTTTCAGACTTTTTAATCAAATCTGGTCCAAACAACTGACGGTCTCCAACTTCATCCCACAACAACGATGTCCTGCACCTCCTTCCATACAAGGCTTCGAAAGGGGCCATCTTCAAACTGGATTGGTAACTGTTGTTGTAAGAGAACTTTGCATATGGCAAATTGTCGTCCCAACTAGATCCATAATCTAGTGCAAAAGCTCTTAGCATGTCCTCCAGAATCTGATTGACTCTCTTGGTCTGTCCATCTGTCTGTGGATGAAAGGTTGTACTGAACTCTAGCCTGGTACCCAAAGTTTCGTGCAACTGATTCCAGAACTTTGAGGTAAACTGGGTTCCTCTATCTGATACAATGGTCCTCGGAACTCCATGCAGACATACGATCCTGGTCATTTATATCTTTGCCAACTTAGCACTTGTGTAAGTGGTCTTCACTGGGATGAAATGAGCTACCTTCGTCAATCGATCGACTACAACCCATATCGAGTCATAGCCTGAACGTGTCCTGGCAATCCCGTGATAAAATCCATGCCTAGCTTATCCCACTTCCATTCGGGTATCAGCAATGGCTGTAGCAATCCTATTGGCTTCTGATGCTCTGCCTTCACTCTCTGACATACATCACAAACTGCTACATACTCCGCAATATCCTTATTCATTCCGGTCCACCAGAAAGTGTCCTTCAAATCTAGATACATCTTAGTATTTCCTAGGTGAATCGAATATGGTGAATCATGGGCCTCCTGTAGAATCAACTTCCAGATCTCTGGGTCATTAGGCACATAAACGCGGTCCTCAAACCATAAGGTATCGTGCTCATCCTTACGAAATGCCTTAGCTTTTTATTTGCCTATCTTCTCATTTATCTCGGAATTCTCCTTGTCTGTCTTCTGAGCTTCTCTGATCTTATCCATCAAAGTAGACTGAATCTCCAATGCTGCTACATAACCTCTCGGAACTATCTCCAAACATAGCTCGCGAAGATCCTCGGCTAGTTCCTTTGGTAACTCTCCGGTCATGAGAGTGTTGACATGGCTCTTGCGGCTCAACGCATCGGCTACTACGTTAGCCTTTCCGGGGTGATAATGCAATCTCATATCATAATCCTTAATGAGCTCCAAGCATCTCCTTTGCCTGAGATTCAACTCCTTCTGCGTGAAGATGTACTTCAATCTCTTGTGATCCGTATACACCTCGCAATGGTTTCCGATAAGAAAATGTCTCCATGTCTTCAACGCATGCACTACGGCTGCTAACTCCAAATCATGTGTGGCATAATTCAACTCATGGGGCTTAAGCTGTCGTGAGGCATACGAAACAACTCTTCCCTCCTGCATAAGCACTGCTCCAAGTCCTCGACGAGAAGCGTCGCAATATACTTCATAATCCTTGCGCTGATTTGGCAGAATCAACACCGATGATGTAACCAAACGTTTCTTCAACTCCTGAAAACTGGCCTCACATTCCTCAGTCCATTTGAACTTGGTGTCCTTCAACAAATCTGTCATGGGTTTTGCAATCTTCGAGAAATTCTCAATGAACCTCCGATAGTATCCTGTGAGTCCAAGAAAACTCCAGATCTCTCCAACTGACGTGGGTGCTTCCCAATTTGTCACAGTGACAACTTTGGTGGGGTCTACTGCTATTCCTTCTCCGGATATAACATGTCCAAGGAATCCAAGTTCCTTCAACCAAAACTCACACTTGCTGAACTTGGCATATAGCTGATGTTCTCTGAGCTTCCCAAGTACCAAACGCAAATGCTCCTTATGCTCCTCTTCATTCTTTGAGTAGACCAAAATATCATCAATGAACACCACGACAAACTTAACCAGAAACTCCATAAACACCTTGTTCATCATGTTCATGGAATAGGCAGGTGCGTTAGTCAGACCAAATGACATAATGGTATACTAATACAGCCCGTACCTGGTGGTAAAAGCCGTCTTAGGTATATCCTACTCTCAAATCTTCAACTGGTGGTATCCAGATCGTAGATCGATCTTGGAAAATACCTTAGCTCCTTGTAACTGGTCAAACAGATCATTGATCATCGTCAGTGGGTACTTATTCTTCATCGTCACTTCATTCAATCCTCGATAATCAACAACCATCCTCAATGACCTGTCCTTCTTCTCCACTAGAAGCACTGGTGAACCCCAAGGTGACGAACTTGGGCGAATATAGCCTTTATCTAGTAACTCCTTAATCTGCTTCTTAATTTCCTCCAAATCCTTTGCGGGCATCCTGTATGGTCTCTTAGATATCGGCCCTGTGCCTGGCAAAGGTCAATCAAAAACTCAATGTCTCTATCTGGTGGCATGCCTAGCAACTCTTCTGGAAAAATGTTAGGGAAATCCTTAACCACTGGTACTTCTTCCTGTACAACTCCTGATAAGGAATTTACTTGAGTCCTCTTCGGTACATGCCGACATACATACTTGATCCTTCTTCCTTCTGGGGTGGTAAGCAAAATCGACTTACTAGCGCATTCAATGTTCCCTCCATACTTGGATAAGCAATCCATGCCTAATATCACATCCAGTCCTTGTGACTCCAATACTATTAGGTCTGAGGGGAACACATAGTTACCAATCCTTAATGGTAACCGATCACACCATAGACTAGCCATATACTCTGCTCCTAGCGAGGTTACTAGCATGGGTGACCTAAGGGCTTGGGTTGGTAGTTTATACTTATCCACAAATCCCCTTGATATGTATGAATGCGATGCACCAGTATCAAAAAGAACGATTGCAGTAAATGACTTAACCAAAAACTTACCTATTACTGCATCTGGCTGGGCTTCAACCTCCTCCACGTTAACGTGGTTCACTTGTCCCCTGTTGAAAGGGTTAGGCTTCTTCCCAGATCTTCCATTGCCATTTTCATTCTTAGCTTCAGGACATTCAGTGGCATAATGTCCAGTCTTCTGGCACTTGAAATAGGTAATGTGGCTTAGATCCCTCTTGGGTGGTGTTGATGGGTTGGTACGGTTTTGTCCGTTGCTTCCTCCATTCCCATTACCATTCTTGGTGCCACTATGGTTGTGTGAACTCCCTCCATTGTGAGTGTGACCTCCATGGGTATGCTGAAAAGGTCCTCCCGAGTTCGGGGTAAAACGAGGCTTCTGCTGAGCTCCAGAATTGTACTTCCCTTGTCCATACTTCCTCTTGCGGCTGTCAATCTGTTGCTGCTTCCCTTCAATCAAGAGAGCTTGGTCTACCAACTCCTGGTAGTTGTTGAAGGTTGCCACCATCAACTGCATGCTCAGCTCATCATTTAGTTCTTCCAGAAACTTCTCCTGCTTAGCTGCATCCATAGCAACGTCATCTGGGGCATAACGTGCTAGCTTACTAAAATCATCCACATACTGGCCAACAGTATGTCCTCCTTGGCGCAAGTTGTGAAACTCACGCTTCTTCATGGCCATAGCTCTTGCTGAATCATGGACAGTACAGAAAGCCTGCTGAAACTGTTCCCATGTGACAGTGTCGATGGGATAACTGGCTGTGAAATTCTCCCACCATGATGCTGCGGGTCCATCAAGCTGATGTGCGACAAAATGCACCTTCTCCGCATCTATGCATCCTGCAATGGTAAACCCCTTCCCATCTTGCGGAGCCAATCATCTGCAACTATCGGCTCGGTGCTACTGGAGAACACCGACGGATTCAACCTCAAGAAACGGGCTAAGTGATCAACATGTGGTGGTGGTGGTGGGTTGTTGTTGTTCTTGTTCCCCTAATTCTGATTCTAGACTAGCATCTGCATCAATGCATTCTGCTGCTGGATCAACTGAGTGAGCTCTGGTGGGAAAGCAAATCCATTGTCACGTCTCGGAGGCATCTGAGGGTTGAGAAAAGATGAGAATACAGAATAGAGTGAGGTCTGGAGAGAAAAACACTACCCATATGCACATGAGACAAACACAATCATATCACTTCAATCAATCAAACAAGGGCATACAACGGTCTAGCTATCGTTACAAAAGTGCTCGGACTATACTATATACATGGGGGAAATACTACTACTATTATGGTGGTCATCTAGAAAAATTGATCGGTCGAAGACTCCATGATATCTGCTCCAGCTTCATCAACAAATTCATCATCGCTATCGTCAGGGTCCGAGTCGGTGTCGTCGATGATGATGTAGTTCTCCAGGCAAGTGCAATCATCATCATCTCCTCTTGGCGCGGGGAATCCCATGAATACTTTTAGCTTCTTCTTCAGATCATCTTTCTTCTCCACGGGTGTTGTCATTTCCTCCTCATATCCATCGCATGTAGACTTGAGTTCTTCCTCTAGCTCCGTGATCTTGGTCATTGCCTTCTTCAGATCTATCATGCCTGCGCACATCTGGTTCTCCTGGCGGCGAATGTGCTGGTTTAACTCCTGGATGAAAGCTGCAATGGATCTATCCTTCCTGGTGCTGATCATCTCCCATTGATCATCTTGGCGCCCACAAATTTGGTAAATAGTATCCTTAAGATCCTTGTGGTAAACTTCTCCAATGCGTCCCATGGTGATGTGTGCTGCCATGCTCTTTCCTAGACTCCAGGTTGGTGCATCAAAGGAAAACTCTATGGGCTCAGTGACGGGCATGAACATCCTTACTGGAACTTGAAATCCGATGTTCAGATATCTAGTGACTTCCTTCAAGTGGCGTCCAAAGGGTGTATCTTCATCTGGTTGCGTGAACTTGTTCCTTGCATCCGCCATCCTAAAGAGTAGAAAAGGTGAGGAGTCAGAAATGAGAAGAGAGTAGTGATCTAGGGCTTTAGCTTAGTGGTCGTGTCCTACAGTCAGTGTGTGCTCTGATACCATCTTGTAGCAACCAGACCTCAAACAGTCTGATCTTTGTGCATCAGTGTCATCCCTGGATCGGTAATGCTGACACGCACAGTACTTGAAGGGTTTATAACAGAGTAGCAATCACACACTTATTACATCGAATGTCTCAAAAGAGAACTTATTACAATAAATATGGCTTAAGGCCATCTAAATACGATAACAGCGGAAGTCTTGGAAGATAAAGTGAGTCCATCACTCCAACGGCATCACTGAGTGAAAGATCACGACCTAAGGCACCTTACTCGTCGTCTGAAAAGTCTGCAACATGAACGTTGCAGCCCGAAGTGTGTCAGCACACGGAATATGCTGGAAATGTAACACATAGAGAGTAATGAACAGAATAATGCTATCACTACATGCATATATGGCTGGTGGAAAGCTCTATGGTTACAGTTTTGCTTAAAGCCAATTTTTCCCTACAACAAAGGAATACATTTTATTTAACTATCATGGTGGTTGTTAAACAGTGAGAAGGTTCCTCCAACTCAATCCCAATTAAGGATCATCATTAACCCAATGAAATTAAATTAAGTAACATGATGAGATTCACATGATACTCCAAGTACTAGATACTCAAAACGTCCATAACTGGGGACACGGCTAACCATGATTAGTTTATACACTATGCAAAGGTTTGCGCACTTTTCCCTGCAAGACTCGATCTGCTCCGTTGGATTTCTCGCACTACATGGTGTTTGAGAAACGGATGACCGAGACACAGTCTTTCAGAAGCATTAACTATTTACTCTGGGTAGATTGTACCAACCTACATCCCCTACATTATCTAGTCTACCACTAAAAGAGGTCACACAACATACTCAACTATGCTAGAGCCCATAGTAGCTTGCGGCTGCACACGGAAGTTTCTAGCATGAATAATCTCATGATCCCTTTGAGCCTGGGTGGCGGTCCATAGGAGAATCACACTGTACCCCGGGATTTCCAAAAATACAGGCAACACTGGGTTCCTCAGGTGTCTCAATCCACCCAGATGTGTATTAAAGTTGCCACAAGTAAACCATTAATTAACAATCTCACATCTGTCATGGATACACTCACCCAATCGGCGTCTACTAGCATAGCATAGCAATATAAGCAAACGTAGAAGTAACTCCCAAAGGTTTGATAATAAAACAGGTAACAGGTACTACCTCATCTACTTCCCAAAACCCACATATTAATCAGATCCTAACCATGCAATTGTTTGAGGATTGATCTAATGCAATAAAACTGGGTAGTAAAGAGGTATGATCAAAGTGTTACTTGCCTTGCCGATGATCCGTGAAACCTAGAGACTTGTAGTAGCAAGCGGCGCACTCCGGGTACTCTATCGCAAACAAACAAGCATACAATAAGTACTCATCTAATGCATAGGTAAAACTCAAATAAGAGATCTTTCCAGAAAGTTCAACTTAAGAACTCCGGTTTGCAAAAAGAATCAAATCAAAAGAAGCAACCAAACTCAAACGACGAAAGAAACAAGCTTCGTTTACTAATCTGGACCTAAGTCAAATTTTACAGTAGTAAAAACTTGTTTGAGTTGGTTAAATGGAAAGAGGGTTTCGAGACAAATATCTAGGCGCTTGAATTGCCTGATTTCGATAAACGAGCGAAAAGTTATACTAGAACGAAAATTGGATCAGAAATCGCGATCGGAAATAATCGCGAATAATCCGAGAAAAGAAAAACTGATGAACAGGCTAAAGAACGAACGCTCACTGTCCGCAGCTAAATGATGAAAACCGTTCGTTAAAACGAACGTATGGATGAACGTCCGCTAAATAACTAAACCGAGAAAAACTGACGAACCGATCTAAAAAAAGGGATCTAGTTTTTTTTAAAACCGAACGGTTTTTAAAAAAAAACCCGGCGGTGGCTACCTCGGGTCCGGCGAGATCTTCGGCGAGGCGGCGGCGGGGTCCGGCAGCTCCGACGGCGGCGGACGGCGGTGGCGCGGGGCGGCGAGGCGACGGCGGGCAGCGGCCGCAATCGGCGGCTCGGGCGGCGGCAGCGGCGGCGGCGGGCGACGCGGGCGGCGGCTAGGGTTCCGGTAGCGGCGGCGGGTTGGGCTGGACGGGTGGGCTTCGGGAGCCGGGGTGTTGTCTTATAAAGCCCCCCGGGCGGAGTCCCACTCGGGTACGACCCGAGGTCGGTTTCCTTTTTTTTAAATAATTATAACGTGCAAAAAAGAAAGAAAAGAAATACTCAACGGACTCGAAAAATCCCGAAATAAATTTTCCCCGTCCTCTAAAAATAATCCGGACAAGTTGAACATTTATTTGGGCCTAAAATGCAATTTTGAAAAACGCGTATTTTTCCTAATTCAAATAAAATAGCGATAAAACTCCGAAATAAAATCTTATTTGATTTTATTATTAAATCCCCAATATTTCTTTATTTTGGGAAAGTCATTTTATTTCCTCTCTCTTATTTTTATAATAGAAATATTCGAAGATAAAATAATTAAAATCAAATGATCCTTTTTTTCTTTCTAAATTTGAGAAAAACTCAAATATGAAAAACAACAAAATCCCCAACTCTCTCCGTGGGTCCTTGAGTTGCGTAGAATTTCTAGGATCATGCCTAAATGCAATAAAATATGATATGCAATGACGATCTAATGTATAACATTCCAAATTGAAAATTTGGGATGTTACATGTTCCCTCTTGTTTGCCTGTGTTTGTCCCCTCTCAGTAGATGTTGTTCCGATGATGTGATCGATTACACCGATGAAGAGCTCTATCATCTTCAGAAGTGCCAGGCAAGCAAAACCCCCTTGATCACTCCGATACAATCCCACTCTCTCGCTCCTGCTCTCTTTTACTGCATTAGGACAACAACGATTCAACTGTTACATGTTGCGGTAGTTGAACCCATTCCTCTGCATGACCTGTCTTTGCCACAGTAAATAGTTGAAACCCACTAGCATGAGTAGGAGTTATTTGAGCCATGATGTGCCTACTCATTCATGCTTGCTTGTCGTGCTTGCTATGCTTAGAGTCGTGCCAGGTCTGATTCATCTGGGTTGAATTGGAATGTGGTGAAGATGTCCTACTGTTGAGAGTTAAGTGTGTGAACATGATTTGGTAAAGGTAGCGATGAGGGGCCATGTAGGAGTACACATGGTGGGTTGTCTCATTGGGACCGTCTTGAGGAACTGGTTTCCATGTTTGTGATCGAAGACAGTTACTACCATAGATTGGGATCCTTAATTGACTCTCTCAACTAATTAATCGCCTCGATCTCTGTCTAGGAGTTGCAACTAGTTTCTGTTGTTTGTAGGTTGTGTTAGTAGTCTACCAAGTGGCACCCGGTACAGATGGGCTTCGGATAGACTAGGCACAGCGGCACCCGGATGGTGGGCTTGGGAACCCTGCTCACATCGTTTGGCACCGTGATGGAAACTTCGGCCGGACTTCCTTTGCGGGTTCAGCCTCGGATAGGCGATAAACCTGGACTAGAGTCTTGTGTGGTTAGTCAGGTCGTGGCCGACACCCTCGCTGGGCTTCCGCTTGAAGGTGCTGAGATAAATGACGTGTACATGATGGTAAGTGGCGAGAGCGTGTGTGAAGAAGTACACCCCTGCAGGGTAATATGATCTATTCAAATAGTTGCGTCCACAAATATGGCCTACTTGGAAAGCTTACATTGTTCATAGATAATTGGAAGTGGATACTGTAAAATGCGCAAGATAAGCGTGAGTGCTATGGATGGCATTCTCGTAGGGAGACGGGAGAGGATCCATAGTGGTGTATTGATATGGTAAATATGTGGATTCGTGTGCGATCTCAAAGACAATGCTGGTAGACGTATTACAGGATAGCCACAGAGTCAAAGATGGCTTGCTGCAGTCAAACTCCACAACCCCTTTGTTGACACCTAATGCATAAGTATTTACTTTTGATGTAAGTCTTGTTGGGTACATTTGTAGTCACTTTTTCTTAATTTATGTTTTGCAGAGAGACTTCAATCTTGGGCTTCGACAATTAGTTTGTGAATCCCAGACAGAGGTCTAGTTCCTATGGAGGGTCTTGTAGATAGACATGCTTTCTAGCCTTCTCTCTTTTCAGATGTCTATACTTAGACAAGTTTATGCTTCTGCTTGGTTTGTATGACTTTGTGAAAAGGGTCATGAGACCCAATGTTTGTAGCACTACTAGAGGATGATGCTAATGCGACACTACCATTTGAGACCCTTTGATGAAACTATGTGCGATGCATTAATTGCAAACGGGGATGTAAACAAAAGTCTAAAAAGACGCAAAACATTTGCGATGGCGGAGAAATCACACACGTTTTGGATTTTAGTTACATGTGCGATGCGGGGCATACGGTTGATCCAGAAGAACTATTTGCGATGAGGCAGAACAGTAGAAACAGGCATCCATATCAATGTGTGTGCAATATACGGCACACAGTTCCGATGAACTGTGTGCTATTAGGGAATGCAACAGTAACGGTCAGCCAGATCAAGGTGTGTGTGATATACGGCATACGGTTCACTCGGACGAACTGTTTTCGATTAGGGAAGAGAACAGAAACGGTTCAACTTAACAAGATGTGTGTAATGTACATGATGTGACTACACTCTGTAAGTATGTTATGATAATTAATATATAATAGTGGGAGCCTCTCCCACTGTCTCAGTTCCTAAAAAGACAAGATGTGTGTGATATGTGGCATACAGTTCACATGGATGAACTATTTGCGATGAGCCAAAAGAACACAATTGATTCGTGTAAAAAAGATGTGTGTGATAGCAGCAAACAACCCACTAGGATGAACTATTTGTGATGAGAAATTATAACACAAACGGTTACTATAGTTAGTTCGTGTGCGATTCTTTTCGTACGAAAAACTTTGAAAAATGCAAACTAGTTTCTTCCGATGGCTAGGAGTATCACACACAATGCGTCTGCGAGTACTCGTGTGCGATGATTACTAAGTTAGACATACGTTTCCTTATGTTAACACATGTGTGATAAATAACACGTGGCACCACAAACGGTATTCGGGTTGTGTGTGTGCTCCACTTAGTCTTCCCCCGCTCCAACGAATGCTTCTCACGCTCCACATGGGTGAATTGTAAAATCCACGCCGCTTCCCTCATCAGTTTCCCGCCACCAGCTAATGGCTTGCTGCAGATAACCCAAGCGACAATGCACCGTCGTGATACTCTGCGCAGATCTAGTCCTCACCCATCTACCATTAGTTATTCCAAGCATGCCAGGCAATGACCAAAGCTTCAACGTAGACCCCTACCTGCGTTACATCTTCGACGAGGAGAACGAGCCGGAGCGGGTCGGGGAGCAAGAGCTTGATAGTCCATGTGCAGGCACCATGGCCCATCGGCAGCGATATCGGTGTGATAGTCCTTGGGCGCACAATCGACATATTGCAGAGGAGGTCTGTTGATCAATTTTCACCATGCAAAAGATCCAGAGCTGCTCGGCGGCATGATCGACGACCCACCCGAAGAGCCGCCGTCACTAGTGCTCATCGAGAGCCTGATGCCCCGCAAGGAATGGGCAGAGGACCTCTACGATTCAGTCAAGACACAGGCAACATGCGCCTTCATCATTGCCCGAGGCGGCCGTGTCAACCTTGATCCCGACGATGTGGTGGCCAGGCTCGAGCGCATCCTTGGCGGAAGTGACATCTCCGATAAAGTAGAACATCGCCAACGTGATATCATGAGGATGCAAGTGATGGACAGAATTTTCTACCAGGCCAGAGACATGTAAATGGAGCGGTTCCGCGGAGATATCATGCGCGTGATTAAACGCTGTCAAGCTCTTTTGGAAGAGGCCCAGCAACCCCAAGAGCCTCCCAGCGCCAGCAACTCCGTAGGCGGAGGCGGGTCGGGACACTTGGAATGAACGGCTGCAAGGGTGCTATGCTGATCATGGAGTCTGAGAAGACCGTCGTCGGAAGACCATCAGCTTAGCCTTTTAGCCTATATTTTATTATAATTGTATGCATATGTAGGTCGTGAGTGTTTTGGGCCTTGCTGCATGTGGCATTTTAAATTATCCTGAATATGTAAGACAATTATTAACCATTGCCATTGTAAATTTGCCTCAACGACGAGCAGAGCGCGCGCAGGGACACCAGAGCAGAGCGCGCCATGACTGCCTCAATGGCGAGCAAAACACACGGACGAACGCGAGCAGAGTGCTCCGCGACAGCCTCAACGAGGAGCAGAGTGCGCCGCGGCCGCCTCAACGATGAGCAACCATGTGGTCAACCTTATGGCACCTCGTGGGAGGCGCGACAGCGCATCCATAGGACACGATGGTGATATCTTGACCGTGTGCGATAGTGGGAAGACACGTACATATATCCGAGAATGCGGGCCCACATTTCGGGCTTCCGATGCGTGGCATACGATTGATCCAAAAGAACTATTTGCGATGAGCCAGAACAACAGAAATGGGCTTTGTAGGCCTAGAACCATCAATAAATTTTGACATTGTTTCTCGTCACATTGCAGATTACAATGCAGTAAGTAATTGCAATTCCGTCACACCTATCAAACTAATATGTGTTCACACTTAGCACCGGGCTATAAAAACTACCCACTCAAAAATTACTTCACAGTTCCTCTCCTCATCACCCACAAAACTGGTCTTTCTTGTCATGTCGTTCTGCCATGACCGGTAGGAGGAGTTTCGGGTGGACATATAACCAGGCAGCAAAGACCAAGGCCGCGGAAGCACTAGAGAGGTTCGTTCGCAAAGCGGCAACCGTAGCAAAGATGTCCTGGCGCGCCGTGGAGCCCTCAAACAAGCTCTCACGGGCACGCGAAGGCTCTCACAAGTGCACTCGCCGTGTCAACGATCGCGATGAGCTGGCGTTGCTGAAGTCCTTGGTTGGCGACGGCGACATTCTCGCTGGCCTCATTAAGCAGCAGGAGCTGGTCGACGGCTTGAAGAAGTAGCTCGAGATCAGCAATGCCTCGGTTGACAAGGCGACCAGCCTCATCGAGCAACTCATGGGTGACAATGCAAAGCTCCTCAAGGCGCTCACCGAGAAGGAGGAGCAGGCCGCTGGCTAGAAGATGCTGCATGAGCAGAGAAGTGCCTCAGGGATGACGCTGACAATGGTCGTCGAGGAACTGATGGGTGACTTGAGGAAGTTCCGGATCGAGCACGAGCAGGAGGTGGAGGAATCTGTCGCTGCTTTCAAGCAAAGTTGTGAGGAATTGAAGAAGGAGCTGGAGGATGTTGTCGCCCGACGATCCGTCGACGAGTAGAGACAGTAGCGACCCAGATCATTGTCTGCGATTTCCTTCTTCTCTTGCCCCCGTGTCTTCCGGGATTTGCCGCATGTGGCATTTTAAATTATCCAGAATATGTAAGAAAATTATTGTCCACACCATTGTAAATTTGTCATCATATTATCCATTGCCATTTTATATGTCGTCATATTATCCGTTTCCCTATGTGGCAATTTAAATTAGGCCAGAATACAAGTTGAAAACACGAAAAAAGCAAATGCTGCCATGGGATCACAAGCAAACACCCTCTGTCCAGATGCTTTAATTAACTACGTGTTAAACAGCGGCTCGGCCGCCATTAATGGAGAAGTTGTGAGCGAGGCGGGCGGCTGGTGGATGAAGGTCAAAGAGTTTGCTTCCCGATGAGCATGGGGGGCCTTGCTGCTCGCACGTGTCCCGTCGAGTTTGCGAGGTGGACAAGATGCACGCATCCTGTCGAGCCTACGCGGTGGACTACTCGCACGCATCCCGTCGAGCCTGCACGGCGGACTTCTCGTGCTTGTCCCGTCTAATCAAACAGCTACACGCACGCCACCGAGTATGGTTAAATTTTGGAAGAGGAAGTGGCCGCATTTAAATGGTTACGGGAACACATGGTTCATATAATACAGCCGTTTGTGATATTAACGTGTCAGCTATTTGTTTCAAAAGGACTTCGTTGGCTATTAATGTGTGCGCCTCGTCTCAAACTGGATGATTTTTTTACGACGACATATATGTGCCATGTCATGAAACCATGCCAAGTTTCATGTTTTTTGAGTGATTTTTCAATTTACAGGGATTTAAAAACCGTAATTCTCAATGTTTCAAGACGAAGAGCAGTTTGTAATTCATTCTCATTCCTTAAATGAGACCTAAACATGCACCCAATGACACACGCACAATTTCCCACCCATTTTGCTTCACTGGAGCATGTGCTTGTAGTTCAAATTTGAATTATGGACTACATTAAATGCCTAGAAAACTTAATTAATATATACAATGGCCAAACGAACCCTGAACAATTTCAAATTTCTGCACGACACTCTTGTTATTCTATGTTGCCTGTAGAAAACAAAGTTCAAGGCGAGAAGAGGCAACGATTATCGTTTTGCCCACAAGTGGAGCATGTTTCCCTACCGGAACCACGGGGGTTGCGAGAAGCTTTGGTTTGTAACAGGCTTGTATTATAGCTTGGCCCAAATTGGACAATTATTTTACCATGACATATACGTGCCATCTAGTGACACCATGCCAAGTTTCATGATTTCCTGATGAGTTTTGGATTTATAGAGATTTAAAAACCGAGATTCCCAATGTTTGTGGCCAAGCCAGGACGCCGAGACGGTTGAATTCATTCCCATTCATTCCATGGGACCTAAACATGCGCCCCAAGGACACATGTATGTTTTTGTAGCTGTTTTGGTGCACTGGAGCATGCATTTGTAGTTCGGATTTTAATTATGGACATTAAATGCCTAGAAAATTCAATTAATGAATAAAAAAGGTCAAATGAACCTTCAATAATTTCAAAGTTCAGCGCGAATCTCCCATTGTTCTGTGTTGCGTGTAGGAGCAAATACAAGGCTAGAGGAGGGAGCGATTACCATTTCGCCCACAAGGGGATACGTTTCCCTATCATAACCACGAGGGTTATTGCGACATGCTCTAGTTTGTAAGAGGTTTGTAATAAATCTTGGCCCAAATTGGACAATGTTTTTACCACGACATATATGTGCCATCACGTGACACCATGCCAACTTTCATGACTTTCCGGTGAGTTTTGGATTTATGGGGATTTAAAAACCAAGATTCCAAATGTTCAAGGACGAGCTAGGACGTCGGTACGGTTGTAATTCGTTCCCATTCCTGGCATGGGACCTAATCATCCACCCAAGGACACATGTATAATTTTTCTAACCATTTTGGTGAACTGGAGCTTGTATTTGTAGTTCAGATTTGAATTATGGACATTAAATGCCTAGGAAACTCAATTAGTGTATAAAAGTACAAACAAACCTTGAATAAGTTTAAATTTCAGCATGGATATCTTGTCGTTCCATGTTTCCCGTAGAAGAAAATACAAGGCGAAAAGAGGTATGATTATCGTTTCTCCCTGAAGGGGGACACATTTCCCTATAGGAACCATGAGGCTTCTTTGAGAGAAGCTGCAGTTTATAAGAGGCTTGTAATAAAACTTGTGCCAAAATGGACAAAAAAAGTTCCTTGACATATATGTGCCATGTCGTGACACCATGCCAAGTTTCACGATTTTTCGGTGAGTTTTGGATTTACAGGGATTTAAAAACCGAGATTCTTCTCACGAAATGTTTTCAAATAGCACATGGTTCATTCACGAAAGCCGTATGCCTACCAAACCGTGGCCGATGCCCCCTCCTCCTGCAGCGCGCGTGATCTGAGTCGTGCGTTCTGATTGGCTAGAACCCAAACCCCACAGATCGTACGTCCGCACTGTTGGATGCTCCCAGATGGAATGGCAATCCTCAGCCCTTTCGACATCACATGCAGTATATGGGTAAGCACTGTGCGCATGCGTCGTGCTAACTCACGCTTCCTTCTCTACTAAGTTTTGTATATTAATGTTGTTATATATCCAAACAGGCTACTGTTTCCCGCCACTCCTCTCATTGATTTCCCGCCTCTTCTCCCATCATTTTCCCACTACCAGTGTCAGTTCTCATTGAAGGCTAGGCGGCGACACACCGGCCATGTAAATATCGCACACAGTTTCTAAAAGCACAAATGTGTGTGATAGGAGGGAGTAGGTCCCATAGGGTGACCAACATGAAACACCTTAAAGGCAAGGAGGCAATTCCTATCAGCAAGGTGCGGCTTCCCATCCGCTAGCCTAGTCGAATAGAACGCAAAAGTTAATCATGCTTGGGCTGGAGTAGTCCAAGGATGGGTGACCCGGTGGGAAGTTGCATATCTCAAGCTTCATTTAAATGCTATGACACGGTCATTATAGAGATAAAGAGATAAATATCTCTATAGTGACCTGTCATGGCGATTATATAAACCTTGGGATCCTTGTTTTGCTATTTTGTAGACTATATTTTTATTGGTTATATTTTGCTCTAAAAAATTAAAGAATGGTTGACTCTATAGTGACCTGTCATGGCGATTATATAAACCTTAATCAGGTCGCATGCAGGGTATAGGGGGCAGGGTGTTCTGATCGAACATGTCTCCCTTGTGCGGTTTATAGATGCTGCACATATCTGTGGGCTCCCCGAGGTATCTCTACTCTTATTAAAAACCGAGTTAGTGATGATGGTGTGCCTGCCATCCTGCAATATAGACTGTCCGATCTATATCTAACAGATAGAAAGCAAACTATGGCAATTTTGCAAAAAGATACATGCACCCCTCTCCACATTTGCAGATAAGGCCTTCCCTCGTTCATCTTTGTCTCCCACAAGATAAACAACTTGTATAAATGCATCTTTATGTTCCGTGCAATGCATGGGCCTCTTGCTAGTATATATTATCCTTCACTGATAATGAGGGGCCCCACAAAATCTATCCCTTTAACCTAAGAACGAGAAGGATTTGACCATGATGGTTTCCTATTCCTATGTGTGCCATGTTAGACCAAATAAAGTTGGAGCACATGCGTTGGACAACCCCCCCCCCCCCCGCCGCCACCTTGAAGTTGGGAAACCGACATTGTATGTATTGAACCAGGCTTGGGGTCGAGTATAGTGTTCGGTTTGTATTGTAGTTGGTGGTCCATCGAAGTTGTGCATTCGGGGTTTAAACACATCACACACCACCGTACCCATACATATTTTCGGGCCGCATGCAGTGTATATGGGGTCTTCTGATCAACCACGTCACCCTTGTGCGGTTTTTTGTGACGACACACATATCTGTGGGCTCTGTGAGTGTATATATATCATCCCTTTGATCGATAACGAGGGGTATGAGTTGGCCATGAATGGATTCCTCCTAGTTCATGTTAGGGCTGGTCACCATCACATGTCGTTCAACCAAAGCTCGAGCTCATGCTTTGTCAGGATTCCCTCCCACATGCTCGGATTGCTGGGTTCGACCTACACCGTACCCTGAGTATCTCGTCCTTAACTACCTGGCCTTCATGGTTGTTTTCTATATCGAGAGGTAGGCACCACATTTAAATTGTACATTATTCTATATTGAAAACACACATCACCAAACGATAGATTCACTGGTCTGTCTTACGGTAGTTCATGGCGACATGCATGTATGACCAAAGTATAATTATGGGCATCCGCCCCGCTGACACGAAGTGGGAGGTGGTGGGTCAAGGACCCTAGCTAGCTACGACATTATGTCATTATAGAATATCCAAGGGTGCTTTCGGGTTTGTGAGGCAGGTGCCACCAAACTTGTACATTGTGTATTTAAAGATTTAAACATCACACCCAATACTCCTACATATATTTGGCCACTTCTAGGTGGTTCTTGACTTCTGGCCCTTCTCATCGATCTTCCACGATGCGCCCAACCGTGGGCCTGCGCGGTCAAAGTTGTGCATTGGAATTTTGAACATCAGAGACCATCCTTTTCACTCATATATATTTGGGCCACATGCTGATGTGGCTGTCTTCTGACCCTCTCTAACATTTTTTTGCTGCAAAGTCTCTGATGATGCTCAACGGACACGGGTATATTGTCTTAACCGTGTGTGATGCAAGTGCGCTGTGAATCACCATGACTATGCAAGCGCTAACAAAGGTGGAGGTACTGGCTCAACCGTGTGCGATGCAAGTGTGCTATAAAATCACCACGAATGTGCAAGCGCGAGCAAAGGGTGGAGCTACTGGCTTAACCATGTGCGATGCAAGTGCGTTGTAAAATCACCACCTACGCAAGCTAAAGGCTGGTAGTTTATTTAGAAATTAGGACGAACCGTGTGCAATAGACCATCTAGCTAGAAATCTAAAAACAAACTACGTGCCTTGAGCGTTGCAAAAATCGGCGGTTCCGCCACTTTTCCTTATTACCATACACGCATATTCTTATCGGACCGTGTGCGATCTTGGGCACTCCCGCCCTGCATCGATTCCTTTACCCAAATTTTAGTAGCCACTGTACTTCAACCGTCGCCCACACTCCTCCAACACCGACCTTATAGTAAAATTGCAGTAGCTAAGGTATTTGAACCGTCACCCTCCCTTGTCCACCACCATCTCCACCCACCATTACCAAAAATTTTAGTAGCCGCGACATATCCTCAAACACCCCCCTCCACAGTCCCCAACCCGGCCCCCTCCCCCTTGAACCCAAGCTCGCCGCCGCCGCCGGCACCTCCGCCAACCCCTGCCGGTCTGCCTGTTCCTCCTAGCTTAGATAATAAAGTTTAGGTTACCCAGCGATTCCCATACCATCGCCCCACTCCCCTGAGTTTTTAAATGAGGCATGCGGTGTCCCTTCCCGCCAGATCCACATCCCCTACTCCAGAATGTCGCAACCTAAGCTCGACCACGTATCCCTGGGAGCCTGACGAGCATTCGGCCAAGAAGAGGTTTATCATGGCCTCTTTGACAGATGTTGGCGAGGTGGCCACCGTTCGCCCTGACCTATTGATCCCGGGGCAACATGTCGCCGCAGAAGCCAGCGAAGATGTTGACTACGTTGCCATGCCGAAGGCTTCATGTCAGCGGGCTAGCATATTACTGTATCTCGGGAAAGCTGGCTATGACATCAAGCTCGTCGACAACGACGGCTTCACGCAGGCCATGCCACAGGTTAAGTGGTCCATCCCCAACCACTCTGGTTCAACCACCGTCGATCTCTTTAACGGCCCTGCCACTGTTCTCCTCCGCCAAGCGGTCAAGGATTTGCGATCCTTGTACGCCATCAGGCCCATCTTGTCATTTCTGAAGGACACGTTCCATGACGGCATCTTGGGATCCTCAATTGCCAAGTCAGATCTCATCGACCACGACGACGACCATGAGGAGGGTACCCACAAAGGTTCTTCCAAGGTGAAACAACCCATCTGTGACATCAGAGAGTGCACCATGGGTCTGTGCTCTTCCAACGGGAAGGATCCCGTCCATGACATGTGAGGCAACATCCTATCAACAAATCTTACCTTTTCTAGCTTGCCAACCCATACCCTTTGTTGTAGTAGCATTTGTCGTGTGGTGCTTTAACTGTGCCATGTTTAATTATTTCAGTTATGCAAAAATGTATTATTTAATAGGGCTATGTGATGTTTAAGTATGAATTGTCCACTTCAATTTCACGAATGGCTATATTTGGTTGTTTATAGTGATTAGATGCCTTGTTTATCTGTATTTTGTTGTTAGGTTGGTTGCAGTGAGCATTTTTCCAGTTATCGAGCATATGCCTTGTTTATATATATTTGGTTCTTAGGTTGGTTGTAGTGAGCATTTGTCCAGTTATCAAGCAGATGCCTTGTTTATCTGTATTTGGTTGTTAGGTTGGTCGTAGTGAGCATTTGTCTTGTTTTCAAAAAGATGCCTTGTTTATCTGTATTTGCTTGTTAGGTTGGTTGTAGTGAGCATTTGTCCAGTTTTCAAGCATATGCCCTGTTTATCTATATTTGCTTGTTAGGTTGGTTGCAGTGAGACTCTGGTTTTTAATGGCTATATTTGGTTGTTATAATGATCATTTATGCCTTGTTTATTTGAGTCATTCACAATGTGATGTTCATTATGTGCAAGTCAGAACTGTGCCACTCGACTACATCAATACCAGTTTGAACAACTATATTTGGTTCCAGTTATGCCTGGTGTAGTTAACACATGCCCTTTATTTCAGTTTTACACATTTATCCAGTGTGATGTTTAAGCATTACCTACGTTCTATTGATTTTCAACAATACCAGTTTGAATTGCAACATTTGATGGCTATTAAGCCTATTGTCGGTAACATCGCCTTCCATTTTATATCTGCTTCAACAGCATGCTAAAACCAACACATTCAAGCTATCATTTGGAGATGATGTTGTTTACCTTTGCTATATTTGTTTGATGTTAAGGTTGTTGTACTTATCATGCCTTTCCACTACTCATGCAGGACAACAACGGGAGTGGCCACCATTTTCCGCATAGGTTACTTTCATCCCTCGGCTTGTACTCCCCCCGTCATTCCATAATGTACTGCATATAGATCCAGGCCTGGACACTTGTTAGCTTCTAATATTGACTTGTTGCTTGTAGGTACATATGCCCTTGGCAAGGATCCACACATCAACCCTTTTAGCATGGGTGAAAGTGCAACTAATCCCCGCGTGGTTTTGGTAATTCATAACAACATATAGCTCATTGAACTAATATCCACTCAAGTTAAATGTTTTAGAAAGTTCAATGATTGGCATGGCATGGACTAGAGATGTGGACCCCTCAAAATACCAAGGACACATATTGGCAAAAGCTCAAGACTCTTCATTTGTATTTTAGTGATCCAAGATCACATTGAGTCCATAGGAAAAGCCAATACTATTAAAAGGGGATGAGGTGTTGCTTAATGGCTTGCTTGCTCAAATGCTTAGTGATATGCTCCAAAGCCCTAAAACACTCTTTCTCAAATCCAAATATGTCCTAAACCCAAAGTCAAAATCGGCCCCACCGTTTGGATCTATCCGGCGCCACTGAGTTCTCTTGACATAGCCATAGCCAGAAACCCAAATCAATTCGGTCACCGATACGGCTCTCGGTCCCACCGAGATGGCTTTGCAAACTCTCTATTTCCCTTTGTAACATTTCGGTCTCATCGAAATGAGCGATCGGTCCCACCGAGTTCACATGAAAACTCTCCGTTTCCTTCTCGTAACATTTCGGTCTCACCGAAATGAGCGATCGGTTCCACCGAGATTGCTTGACCAACTCTCTGTTTGATTAATTGCTGAAATCGGTCTCACCGAGTTCATGCGATCGATCTCATCGACATGAGGTTTTGCCCTAGCCCTGGCACATTGGTCCCACTGAGGTGATCATGTCGGTCCCACAGAAAATCCTAACATTCACATTTTGAAGTAAATCGGTCTCACCGAGTTCACCTATTCGGCCTGACCGAGTTGGGTCAAAAGTTTGTAACTGTTAGATTTTATGTGGAGGCTATATATATATATCCCTCCACCCCCTTCTCCATTTGTGAGAGAGCCATCAGAACGTGCCTACACTTCCACTACTCATTTTTTGAGAGAGAACCACCTACTCATGTGTTGAGACCAAGACATTCCAATCCAACCACAAGAATCTTGATCTCTAGCCTTCCCCAAGTTGCTTTCCACTCAAATCATTTTTCCACCATAGCCAAATCTGTGAGAGAGAGTTGAGTGTTGGGGAGACTATCATTTGAAGCACAAGAGCAAGGAGTTCATCATCAACACACCATCTATTAACTTTTGGATAGTGGTGTCTCCCAGGTTGGTTAGGTGTCACTTGGGAGCCTCCGTCAAAATTGTGGAGTTGAACCAAGGAGTTTGTAAGGGCAAGGAGATCGCCTACTTCATGAAGATCTACCTGAGTGAGGCAATTCCTTCGTGGGCGATGGCCATGGTGGGATAGACAAGGTTGCTTCTTCATGGGTGGAGCCCTCCGTGGACTCCCGCAACCATTACCCTTCGTGGGTTGAAGTCTCCATCAACGTGGATGTACAATAGCACCACCTATCGGAACCACGCCAAAAATCTCTGTGTCTACATTGCATTTGCCTTCTCCAAACCCTTCCCTTTTACCTTCATATGCAATGTTTTACATTCCGCCGCCACACTCTTAGAGTTGCATGTGTAGGTTGATTACTTGACTTGTGCTAAGTTGCTAAAATCTGCCAACATTTAAAATTGGGAAAAGGCTAGGTTTTTATTTTGTCAAGTAGTCTAATCACCCCCCTCTAGACATACTTTCGATCCTACAAGTGGTATCAGAGCTTTGGTCTCTGTTTTCCTTGATTTCCATAGCTTTTGGTGATCATATCCTTGGTTTCACAACATAGGAGAGTAAGGCGTCTAGCGAGGAAATTACCATCGTAGAGGTCCTTACTTTGATGGTACTAATTTTGCTAGTTGGAAGCATAAGATGAAAATTCATATTCTTGGACATAACCCCACCGTTTGGGCTATTGTGTGTATTGGTTTGCAAGGTGAATTCTTTGATGAGAGAGAACCAAAGCGTGAGCAAGTGCGGAAGAATTGAAGATGCTGTAATATAATTCACAAGCTTGCGATATCCTCTTCAATGGATTGTGCCCTGAAGAATTCAACAAAATAAGCCGTCTTGAGAATGCAAAGGAAATGTTGGATACTTTTATTAATGTGCACGAAGGTACCGAGTATGTCAAGGAATCCAAATTGAATGTGCTTCAAAGTCAACTTGACAACTTCAAAATGAAGGATGGTGAAGGTGTCACTGAAATGTACTCTAGGCTTGCTCTAATCACAAACGAGATTGCCGGCTTAGGAAATGAAAAGATGACTGACAGATTCATCATCAAGAAGTTCCTAAAAGCCTTGGATGGAAAATATGATACCGTGTGCAGTTTGATCCAAATAATGCCCAATTACAAAGATCTCAAGCCAACAGAAGTGATTGGGAGAATTGTTGCTCATGAGATGTCACTCAAGGATAAGGAAGAGCTTCACAGCAAGTCTAGTGGTGCTTATAAAGCTTCATGAGATGCTCCAGCCACATCAAGTGAAAAAAAAGTCTTCAATGAATAATTGAGCTTAATGGTGAAGAACTTCAACAAATTCTACAAGAGTCGAAGCAAAGAGAGAAGCTCCAAGTTAGGGTCCTACCATGACAAAAGATCTTCTATTCGTGATCGCAATTGCTACAATTGTGGAAGACCCGGTCACTACTCCATTGAGTGTACGGCTCCCTACAAAAGAAAATAAGACTCACCTAAAAGGAGAAGTAGAAGAGATGAATCACCTCCAAGAGAGAGAAGGAGTAGAGATGATCGTTATGAACGAAGATCCTTTCGCAGAAGCAAGGATTCGAAAAGGAAGGACAAGTCATCAAGGAGCTAAACAAAATGAATACATCAAGCTCATGTTGGTGAATGGGTATTCGGCTCCGAGTCCGATAACCACTCCGAGAGAAATTATCACTCCGACTCCGAATATACTCAAGATGAAGGTGTTGCCGGTCTTGCACTTGTGTCAACCAACTCCAACAACATATTTGACTCACCAAATGAAGGAATTGGAAGATGCTTCATGGCTAAAGGCCCTAAGGTGTCACAGCCCGAGTATATTGATTTCAATAGTGATGAAGATGATTTGCTAGGTGATGATGATTTACTTGTTGACAATGCTAGTGACGAAAACTATGATGAAATTGCTATTAAACATGCTAATCAAGATGAAACGAATGACAATGATAAGAAGGAGGTTGAGCGTCTAACTAAAGAACTAAACACTCTTAAGTTAGCTCATGAAACTACTTTAGAGGATCACTAGGAACTTTTAAAGACTCATGAGAAGCTACACTTCGAAAAGCTCAACCTAGAGCAAGAGCATGGGTTCTTAAAAGCTATAAATAATGATCTTCGGAAGAAAAGTTCTTCTTACATTGCCAAGCATTTACTCTTGTCTACTTACATGCCACAAGTAAAATCTAGCAACAAGAATAAGAAAGATTCTTCTTCTAGTAGTAACAATAATCATGCTAAATCCAATATTGTTGCTTCTAGTAGTTCTCTTGATTCCACTAATGATTCTCTTATCCAAGTTACACTTGAGCAAGAAATAGCTTATTGATGAGAATTGTAGAGAAAGGTGTTTACAAGAGCCTTGCCGGAAGTAAGCATTTTGAGAAAATTGTACGCAAGCAAGGAAGGCACCGGAAGAATCAAGGTGTTGGTTTTGAACGAAAGTTCAGTGCCAATGGAGTTGAGTTGGAAGAAGATCAATACCCCAAGATGGAGTTTGTTCCTCAACAAGAGAAGTATGATCCTACTTCCTTCAAGGGAACATAAGCTCAAGATGATCTTCCACCACAAGACCACAAGCTAAAAGACAAGGATAAGCTTCAAGAGGAAATTGATGCATTTGAAGAAGCTCCAAAGGCCTTGGTCAAGTGGGTTCCCAAGACTACTTCAAGTTCTACTTCATCAAGTACTACTACAACTCCAAGGATCCCATCAAGTTGATGTTGATCCCAAATAAGAATAACTAGAGAGTTCTTGAGGGTGACTCCGCCATCATACTTCACTCATATTCATATTGGCAAGGACAAACGCAATCAACTTACACATCTTTCACTAGCTCAAGGAGTCACAAACCCTCTTGATAGTAAGTCAAGGGACAAGGTAACCAAATGCTTTCATGGACATCATCATATGTGTAATTCACTCTATGTCTATGGATACCCTTGTTTGTTCCTTGTGGGACTAACCCATGTAGGTATTGAAAGTGCAACTCATTGCAATGGATTGCTCCAAATGATCTACATCAACATTGAGCATCCACATCTTCAACATCTACATGAAGTCATCATTAACAAAACCCAAGGTTAGTTCATCCCTCTAAAAGGGGATATCACATCTAGGGGGAGCTTTACTCTAAGAATTGAGCTAAAGCAACTCTAATGGTGTGAACACAACAATGCTTTATGTAAAAGTGGTAACCCCACTTGTGCTTAAACGATGAGTATATGCACTGGTACGCATCGGTGCTATACAAACGGTTTTTAACCCCTATCCGCGACGACATTTGGAACCGTCACCAAGTGATTGTGGGCGATAGGGGGTCCTTCCCACACGACCCAGAAAACGTCGGGGATAGGGAGCCAAGATGCATATACAATACTCCTACTCATTTGTGCTTGCATTGCCATCGCAGTCGATATTGTGTGGTGCTACGTTTACGATGCGCGACCCATCACAAACGGTTCACTATTATAGAACATGTATGATAATCATACAATCACACACATTTGCTTGTCCCAAACCGTATGCGATAACTAATTAAGAAGATTAGCTAATCATCGTACGAGTGTCGGATAGGATTACGAAATGTTGGACCGTCGTAACATCATCGTACACGACAACTATTGCACACGCTATTCTCTGGTGAAACATTTACGATGCATACTTCATCAGAGACAGTTCATGGTCGCGAATTGTGTACAATAAGGCAACTATCACAAACGTTTAGTTTGCTCGCACCGTTTGTGATATTGTCTGACATCGCACATGCTTTGCAAACGACAACGGTGTGCATGCTTGCACACGTTTCCTCTTTGTGAACCGTCTCGGATTATGGTGTATACCGCAAACGTTTGTGTTTTACCAACCGTGTATGCCGTAACAATCTGGAGAGCGTAATTTCACCGTAATTTAATTGCTGCTATTTCAAATTGTACCAGATTTGAATTTGAATTTGAATGTATGCTATAGCTTTATTCATGTCCATCAGGTTCAAACAACCAATGCATTATTAGATTCACAGGTACATATCAAGAATTACATAATAAGAACCAAATAAAGAATGATGAACCACCGTTGTATATTTGTACTATTAAAGACGGTAAAGAAAGAGGCGAAATACATTCTGGTTGCTGAACAAGGTTAAGCAGAATGCCCATATTGTGCCCTCCTCCATGCAGAAGGCACGCACGACTCTAGTCCAACCCCTTGTGATGGCTGGCCGCCCATCCTTCACGGTATTCATGAAAACATCTAGATAATCATCGTGTTCTGGTAGAAATACTTTAAACTTTGCATGCCAACCAATCATGTAGTTTGGTAGGTAATCTTGAGTAAACTGCTTTGGGAGCCACTGCAAAGGAAAAAGATTCAGACATTGTCATCTAACACAACTCATTATGGGTAGTAAAAAGAAGGCTGCAGAGTTCTTACTTACCATCCTGCATTTCGCTGTTGTATTGGATAAAGTGTAAACAAATAGTTTAATTCCCATATTTTGACCCATTTTACTAACAATCTTTATCAGCTTCCTCACTTGATGTTGGTTCATCGATATCTCATTTCCCCATACGCGGAAAGGGTCGAAGCACGGATCTTTACCAATGACATATGAACCTAAAGGCACCAAGTTAATATTAGAAGTTAAACATCAATTACACAATGATGTAGTACAACACTCTTTTATAATATCCTATAACATCCAATATACTCACATATTAGATGAATTAACATCTGATATTATGGACGGAAGGAGTTTATTACATTCTTACAAATTATCGGTTGATTAACTACGACTGTATCCATGGGTTAGAGTTAGTTTGAGCTAGTTTGGGCTCAAATAGCCCTAAAGTATATCTAAACCCGAGGGCTAGTTTGAGCTAGTTGCATCTATAACCCACCCAAAAAAATTATCCAACCCAAGAGGTGCTCATTGGAGCTAGTTCTCCTAGTGCATTTATTGTCATTCTAACCCTGTCATCCAAACACCTCTTTGGATGGAGTTAGTTCAGGGTTAGTCATGAGCTAGAAACTAACTCTAACCTCTAGCTAAGTTGAGTATCCAAACAGGGATGTGTTGTTGTTGTTGTTGTTGTTGCTGCTGCTGCTCTTCTACATATATCTAGACATCATCAGAACATTAAGGAACACTCTTCCTTGTTGCTATGTAGCCTAGGATTGCATATTTAGACATTAAGTATAGTGCATGTTGCTTTGTAGCCTCAGATATATTACATATGGCCCTAGTTAACCTAACGATAAAAGGGTTGGAGCTATATTCAATTAAAAGTCTGATTCACCGATTAGTCCTTTATCAGCCCTCGGCCTATATGGTACCAGCTACCGATATCTTGAACAGTGAGCATATATAAGCCATGGAATGAAACTATCCTTGATGGAAAACAACAGTCATTCCCAAAATTTGCCTGTGTAGGTACATCGAGAAGCATGTTAAGCACAACAGGCTAAACATCAACCAAACTTATCCATGACAGACAAAATAACCTCCAAAAGATAGCTTCAGTGTGCAGGTTTAAGCACTCTAGTAAAGCAAAACAAGTGGAAAGGTGTGTTAACTACAACATGCCTAACATTTAACAACAAGCAAACATAGTCACTCAAACTAGTATTGTGCTGGTCTAAGTACACTAGTTATTGTTAAATAAAAATGGAAAGGCATGTTAACTACAAGATGGAGCAACCAAATGTAGTCATTCATAGTGGTATTGTTGAAACTGGTAGTGATGAAATTGAACTGCATAGTTCATACTTGCACATATAGAACATCACGTTGTGAATAACTGGAATAAACAGGGCATACTACGAACAACCAAAGATAGCATTTGAAACTGGACATATGCTAACTACAAACAACCGAACAATCAAAAACTTTAAAAGAGGCATATGCTAGCTATAACAGGCTTAACATCAAGCAAATATATGCATTCCTATCGGTATGTTTAAAACTGGATTAATGAAATGTACCGCACAGTAAATAATTGCACATATAGAGCATCACATTGTGAACAACTGAAATAAACAAGGCATACTGCAAACAACCAGATATAGCAATTAAAACTGGACATATTCTCACTACACTACAAAAGGGACTCGACAAAACAAATCATGGGTTTACCCCTGTGAAGAGGAACGTCAAAACAAATCATGGATTTCCTCACTTGTCACAGATGTACTCATTCCCGCGGGAAGAGCACAGACCCTGGATGCGCTCCATGTTGTCATAGATGGGCTCCTTCGCCTTGGAAGAGCACGGTTGTAGGGTGCCCTCCCTGTCGCAGACGGGCTCTTTCCCCTTGGAAGAGCAGATGGGATATTTCCCCTTGGAAGAGCCGGAGAGGGTGCCCTCCTCGTGGTCGCCGTCGATGAGGTCTGACTTGGAAGCTATGGATCCCAAGCCAGCGTCGCAGAACGTGCCCTTCAGAAATGACAAAAGGGACTCGATGGCGATGTAGGATGATAAATTCTTGATAGCGAGCCAGAGGAGATCAACGGCGGGGCCATGGATGAGATCAATGGTGGTTGAACCCGAGGGGTTGGGGGCGGGCCATTTAACCTATGACATAGCCTGTCTTAGGCCGTCGCTATCGATTACCTCAATGTCGTAGTCGACGTCTGCGACATACCCGCATACTCTAGCCCGCTGATTGAGTGTCTGCGGCCAGTAAGGGTCGTCAGCTTCCTCGACAACGTTGGGCAAAGAGACCAAGATACACCTCTTTTGGGCCAGTTGCTCCTCGAGCTCCACGGGAAGCGTAGCCGGGATTAGGCTGCGACGCTCTGGAATGGGGATCTATGGGAAAGGGGGTGTTTGGCAGGCGTCATCTAAGAAACTTAGAGCACCCTGGGTATGGGGATCAGTGGGTAAGTTGCACGGGCAAACCGACATATGTTGATAATGGAGGCCTTGCGGCGGCGGCGGGGACCTTGGCGGCGGTGCGTGTGTGCGCACGCTCGAGGAGGTTTTGGTGTGTGTGTGTGTGTGTGTATGTGTGTGTGTGTGTGGAGGGGGGGGTGGGGTGTGTGTTTGAGGAAATGACGCGGCTACTGAAAATTTTACTACGTGGGAGTCAAATGCGGGAGTGAAATACCAGGGCTATCGAAAATTTTGATGATGGTGCAATGAACACGGTCCGGAGATAACAACCGTGTGTTATGAAACAGAAAAACCCTCGAGGCGGGCAAATATTTTCGAGGAATGCATGCGGGATTGGGAACAAGAAACATCACACACGGTAGAAACATAATAACCGTGTGTTATCAAACAGAAAAAAGCTGGGAAGATATTTTTGAGAGGGGAAGCCTCATGGAGCCCAATGCACACGGTTAGATCAAGTGAACCGTGTCCGTTGCATCATCCGACGTGTCTAATGCTCATAAATTTGGCGAAAAATGACGCGGGAGAGGGTCAGAACACGAACACACTTGCATGTGGACCAAATTTATGTATGAAAAGGGTGGTTTGATTTTCAAATACCAAATGCAACTTCGATGTGGCACCTATCTTGCAAAGTGCACGGTATTACTTGGCCCCACCCCCTCGTGTTGGCATGAAGGGAATACTAAGCTATGAATGCATGCCCCCCCAACCGAGGTTCACCTAGCAAAGTGCAAAGTAGCTCGCAGCCCCCTCCCTCATGTCGGCACGAAGGGAATCCTAAGCTATGAATGCATGCCCCCCCAACTGAGGTTCACCTAGCAAAGTGGGAAGTAGCTAGCAACCCCCTTGTGTCGGCACAAAGGGAATCTAAGCTATGAATGCATGCCCCCCAACCGAGGTTCACCTAGCAAAGTGCGAAGTAGCAGGGCCCCCACACACTTTCAGTCGGTGGGCTAGAGAGGCATCTCACTAAGATGGATCATAAAACGGACCAAGAATAATCCACCTTGGTCTACAACCTCTCTCTTGTTGTTGGTCGGCCGTCCATGCGACCCTTGAGATGGGATAGCTCTCCAATAATCACGCAAGTAGCTAGTCCCCGAAGATAACCACTACATGCGTGTGGCCCAAACATATGTACGGAGAGGTGTGTTTTTGAGTACACAATGGAACAACTTTGATGTGGCACCGTGATTTCGAACTAGAAATCCCCACACTGAGTGAGGGTTAGGTTGACAATGCATATGTCTGTTACACCACACTTCAAGCCGACGACGGGGATTCATGCATGCATGCATGCATCGTATATGCGCTCAAACTTAATTAGGTCTGAATCTCAACATGACCTATACTACGATCACACGAACCAAATGAAGAATCCGCCATGGTAACCTATCTTGTTGTCAGTCAAGGTGATCATGGATGTCCATGCGGGCCCACCAACATATAGGCTTGTCACCGATAACCACGCGAGGGAGTGTACCTTTTGAAGGTAACCACTAAATGCGTATGTATGGATGTGATGCGTGCATGCATGTTTGAATACCATTTCACAACATTGATGTGGCGCTTGCGTCGAAAATCATACACTCCCCACACAAAGCAAGATCGGTTCATGATGTGTCGTTGTACTAGCCACTTCAACTCGATGGGAGGGATTCATGTGTACACATGCATGTGTGTGTGCTCAAACTGTATCATGCATGTCATCCCAAAGCATGAACTATATATATACTGTATTACAAGTAAAAAATTAATCCCCACCTAAGTCAAATTAACCTCTCTCGTTGTCAGGCAAAAAGTAGTGATGGAACAAGCGGGCCCATAGATGGAAAGCATCGGTATCGCTGATAACCGCTTAAGTGGATGCGAGAGGACAACCACCATCGCTTTGCATGTGGGCCAAACATATATATGTTGAATACCCAAAATGCACAACTTTGATGTGCCACATGCCTCAAAAACTGTAAAACCATGCACCCACACAGAGCGAGGTTCATGAAGCGCACTACATATGATGGTCCCCTCCCCCCTCTTCGACGCATACTATATGCTCCTACCGTAATAAGCACAACCCAAAAAGAATCCTCATAGATGGTGAAATTAACTAACATCTCCCGATGTAGGTAAAAGTGATGCATGCATGCATCGACGATGGCCTCATGGGCCCACAGATGAAAGTGTCACACGTGAGTGTCCTAGCTAGGATAACCACCGCCTGCATGCATGTGGCCCAAAGAGGTGTTGTGTGATGTTTTAATAGCCAATTTCACAATTTTGATGTGGCACGTGCCTCAGAAACCAAAAAGTCCTGACACTAAGTGAGGTGTACTTGTTCGCAGACGCATACATATAGTATATATGCTAGTCCCCTCCCACCTCGACGCGTACTATATACCACCATAACACAAACAAAAAAGATTCTACATTGCTGGTCAAATTAACCTCACCGCTGGCTGTTTGTCAAAGTGATGGACGACGACCTCGCGGGCTCACAGAAAGCGTCACACGTGAGTATCGAGTGTCGTGTAGGACAACCATCGACTGCATGTGGCCAAAACATGTATGTATGAAAGGGTTGTGTAATGTTTTAAATAACAAATTCATGACTCTGATGTGGCACCGGCCTGCCTAACAAAACGGCCAACCCACACAGTGGCTCACAACTCGTAGTGTACTGTGAGCCACCCGCCACCCCCAGACACACACACCCACACACACACACACCGCGAATCCACCGCAACTATGATGCATGATAAATTAATTATCCTGCGGTGAACATATGTTACCAAAGGAGGGACATTTTAATTTCGACAAAAACCAGAGATCATTAAGACATTTTAATACATTAATTGATTAATTTTCTACGGGTATAATGTGCAAAAATCAAATTTGAGCTACATGCACACATGATAGTGCACCTAAATGGATTGCAAAAACACATGTGTCTCACTTGGTGCATGTTTACTCCCCGTGCTACAAATTTCAAACATTGAGAATCTTGAATTTTAAATTCTAGTACATCCAAAACTTATTTGAAGTTCACGAAACTTATCATGTTATCATATGGACACCAATACAAAGTGGCAATGTACTTTTTTTGGTCAAATTTGAGACCAGTTTTGATGTAATCTTTATCTAATTACAAATGGGAGATTATTAATAATTGGGAACCAATATCCCATACAGATTATTTATTCGAACCGTGAGCATTATACCAACAATGGATATGTGCCATGTTTCGGTTAAGCAATAAAGCGACAACATTAATCATCCAAATAGAAAAATAATATACATGCCACCACGCGACCCGGGTGCCATGCAAGCACGCGTGAGTGGATGGGACGCATGCGAGCAGTCCGCCGTGCAGGCAGATCGGGAGGCATGCATGCGGGTGTGTGAATTGACGGAGGCGTCACTACAAAAAAAAGACACATCCGTGACATTTTGGGTCGAATGAAATTTTTTCAGTCATACTTATGACACTTCTATGACGATAATTGTGACAAAACCTAGTATCATCATAGATGTGGTGGGCTCCTACTTCTATGACAAAAAATCATGACAGAAAATGGGATTTTCGTCCTGGGCGGGCTGGAGATGCAGCTGCATGATATTCTGGGCCATCATGATAGAAAAAACCGTGGTAGAAGTGAGGGCGAGGAAAATATCGGGGAGTTCCCAATTACGGTGGGTGGTCGGGGGCCGAGCGATGCGCGTTTCTCTCGTACCGTACGCGCGTGGGTGCGGGGCGTTGAGCTCTAACTGAACCCGAGCGAGGCGTCGCCTAACTGAACCCGAGCGATTTGCACTGCAGGCTACACGTTACTGAACCCGAGGAGCGATTCCTTCGCTACTGCTGCTAACTGAGGTTGATCGATGCTGCCTCTAGATGAACAGTGAGCATTGCTAGGGGGGGGGGGTTGGATGAACAATCAGCGTTGCTGGGAGGGGTTTGGATGAACAATTCCCAGTGCGGGTGGATGAACAGGACCCCGTGGTGTTGCCTCTAGATGAACAGGACCCCGATCGATCGAGCCCGTTGGGGCTGGATGAATAGGACCCCATGGAGTGCTGGATGAACAGGACGACCCCGTGGATGGCTGGTTGAACAGTAGCCGGTGGAGGGCTGGATGAACAGTAGCCCATGGAGGGGTGGTTGAATAGGAGCCCGTGGAGAGGGCTGGTTGAACAGTAGCCGGTGGAGTAGCGCGGTGGAGGCTGGATGAACAAGAGCCCGTGGATGAACAGTCGCAGGTGGAGGCTAGAGGAGGTTGACGGTGGATGAACAGTAGCCCGTGGAGGCTGGAGGAGGTCGACGGTGCAGATGAACAGTATCCCGTGCAGTCCCGTTTTGTGGTACGCCATACCCCTCCTGATGAACAGGACTCCCATTTCGACCGTAGCGCTCCAACACAAGTCCATTTCCTCCGTTTTGTGGTACGCCACATCCCTCCCGATCAACAGGACCATGTTTTGACCGTAGGAGGTCCAACAGAAGTCCGTTCCTCTGTTTTGCGGTACGCCAGACCCCACTCGATGAACATGATCCCGTTTCGATCGTGGCCGGTCGAACACAAGGCCGTTTCCTCCGTTCTGCAGTATGCTAGGCCTCGTTTCCATCGGTTGCTCCGTCCAAGCCTTCCCGATGAACATGACGACACATTTCGTTCCGACCCAGCCGGTTGGCTCCCCATGAACATGACGATGATGCAGTTTCTCCGTTCTGACCCAGCCATGTACACAAGCCCTGGCCGTACGTATGGGCGAGTAGGCATCCGAGACCCCGCCTGTATGTACGTACGTGGCCGTATTTACTTTCTTTCACCCGGGCCGCTGTACGTACGTGTACATGCTACGTGCACGCCTCCACTATGACACATGCGCGTCTACATCGACTAGTATGTACATACATGTTCGTGACCAGAATGACAATGCTACGTACGCTTCGACAAGGTGGGTCCCGACTGTCAGGCACTTCCTTGCATGCGAAGATGTAGCTGGTGGGTCCCAGCAGTCAGGGGGCGAATCATTTTTTTGCCCGTAATATGGACGAACTTCCTTCCGTGTGAAGATGTAGCTGGTGGGTCCCAGCAGTCAGGGGGAAACATTTTTTCGCGAAATATGGTGGCCTGTCTGGTGGGTCCCTGCTGTCAGGTGGAGGAATACTTATTTTGCACGTAATAAGGAGGAACTTCCTTGCGGCTGCCGTGGACCCAGCTGCCAGCCTCTCCATGTACACTACTCTTCCGATGGAAGTCGTTCCTTGACCATGTTGACCACGCCGCACCGAGAGCACCTGGGCGGTGGACGACAGCGAGGCCTAGGAAAGGGACGGCGTGGAGCTAGGGAAGACACGACAGTGGAAGCCCGCACGAAGAGGAGTACGAGGGTTCACTGGTTCGGTTGCGGTGTGAGGCTGCCACCGCCGTAGGGCCTGTCCAGCGATGGGAATACTAGGGGGCGGTGAGGCCTTCGCGGTAGCACAGCCGGCCACAAGAGGCAGGAGCATGCGGCACGACCAGCGCTGCTTTGGGCGGCTGGAGCAAGAAGACCAGAGGTTGAAGAAGCACTACGACCGTTGGATCAACATCGTACGGTCACTGAAGCTAGAATCATTCATATTGACTAAGTTGACAAAGCCCTTTGTCCCAGTCAACTTAGTAGGCCCACAAGTCAGCCTCCCACCAAGGTGGGCCCCAGCTAGCAGGGGGAGTATTCATTTTTTTGTGCGTAATAAGGAGGCACTTCTGGTGGGTCCAAGCTGACAGCGGGGGGAATGTTTTTTCACAAAATACAGATGCCCTTCCGGTGGGTCCCAGCTGTCATGTGGAGGAATCATTATTTTGCACGTAATAAGGAGGCATTTTCTTGTGTGGGCCCCTACTGTCAGCCTCTTCCGATGGCTATTGTTTGTTGACCATGTTGACCTCGCCACGCCGAGAGCATAAACACGGTGGACGAGGGAGAGGCCCAAGAAGGGAACCACCCGGAGCCAGCGAAGACACCGCAACAGATGCCCATGCTGAGGGGAGTACGAGCGCTAACTGGTCGGCTGTAGGGTGAGGCTGACGTCGCCAGAAAATAACAGGATGTGTGGGTGGTTAGAGGGATGGCCTGGCGACAGCACAGCCAGCCACGGGAAGAGGGAGCAGGCAGTCCCGTCGGTGCTGGTTTGGGCGGCTGGAGCAGGAAGATCAGAAATTGAAGAAGCATGGCGGCCGTTGGATGGACTTCCGACAGTCACTGCTCTATATTGACTAAGTTGACAAAGCCTTGCATACGCGTCAATTTTTTTTAGGACGGCGTCATCGTCAACCTAGTAGGCCCAGAAGTCAGCCTCCAAATATGTGGAAAACATCATACAACCCATTAGCCATTATTTTCAATAATTTACAGCCCATTTGCTAATTCTTAAGGATATTTGAAGCCCATATTCTTTTTATTAGCATTAAAGACCATATATTTTGGGCACCGCTAAAAAATTCAACGAAATTTTGCATATTTCGGTGGGGTCCGAACTCTTTTAATCACGAAATTTCGAGTCACGTTAAAAATAATTTTTAAAAAATTATATCAAAATAAAATTCAAAAAACAAATCTCCGCAAAAAAAGAATGAAATTTAGAATCTTAAGTAGCAAGATGACCGTTCGTTGCACGGAACATGAAGATGCATTTGTATGAGTAGTTTATCTTGTGGGAGAAAAGATGATATTTTAATGTAATTGCGAGTTGGCTTTGGTTTTTATAAGAATAGAGAGTAGAGAAATCCTAAAAAATGATATTTTAATGCAATTGCCGGTTGGCTTTGGTTTTAAAATTTACAGCCCATTTCTTACAACTTATAGCCCATTTTCTGGGGAAGCCATTTCTTACTACTTACATCCCTCCTCGTCTTGAAAGATTTGCATCCCAGTAGGGCTGAGAAAAGCAAGTAGGCCTCGGTTTTGGTATTCTCCAAAAAAAAGAACTGAGCTAGCCATTTTCAGAAAGAAAAAAATATATCAACTAGGCTCGTCATGTGCTTAATAAAAGCATAAGCGTGGGCTAGACGGGCCACAACCCGCGCACAACGCGCAGTTGAGCTCCGTCTCTGAAACTAAAAAACAACTGGACGAGCTGATGGGTCCGTGCTGTTATCCGCTCGTCGTGTAATTTTCTCGTTTATTGACTACATTGACAATGGCGTGGGACCTAGTTGTCAAACAATTAGGAGTTTTGGCTTGTAATAACGAGGCACCTTCTTGCGAAATGCAATGACCCTGGTGGGTCCCTACTATCAGTCTCTCCACATACAATCATCTCCTGATTCCTCTTGGTTGTTGACCATGTTGACAATGCCAGACGGCGGCGGGCACAACGAGCGAACCAAGGTGGAGAACGACGGCGAGGCCTCGGACGGGAACGAACAACAGTCATGGAAGATGTGGCAGTATAGTGGCAGGTGGAGGGGAGTACGAGGGCAACAACATGCAACCCAAGCATACAAATGGTACAAAAAGCCCAAGGATTAATTGTTCATCAAATTTCTAGACAAAACCTAGGTTGAACATGGCAGTAACATCTGACCCAACCACTCTTTTTGGCAGTCAAAAACAATTGGATCGGTCTGATCCATAAAATCAACATCCTGTGCAAAAACAATTTATTTCAGGATGACTACAACTTGTTGTAAATAGAAGCCGAGCACGTTTAGAAGCCCATTTGTCCACCCGAAACTTCTTTTTTTGCTTCAAGGTGTCCGTCCATGAGAAATCTCTTGCGGTAAAAATTAAGCCTCATGGACAATAGTAACCTCGCATTCAACAGGAAGAATGTGACAAAGCTTCGATTTGCCTAATTGGATGCATATCCTTCCATCGTTATTGTCCTCAAATGAATGTCATGAGAACTGAGAAAATCCTGGTTATTACGCCACCGATTGGTTATATGTTTTGCTCCATGTGGTTGTGCCTAAGTAGACATGAAGATTGAAATTAGTTAAGGTCTGAAAAAAGAGTATGTCGAAAGAACGACAACTGAACAATTAATTCTAGTACAATATATACGGGCTTTCAATGTGCATGAAATCATCACCTCTATATGTAAATTCTCCAGAGATCGAAAGCATCGCAGCAAGCCAATAATTATGTTCAGATCAAAACTAAACATTCTGATATATATGATCTTCACAGAATCCAACATCATTGATAGGCTATCAATGGACGAACTCTTCATTGAGCATATAACATAATATTAGTACCCAAAGTGTACTCCAAGATGATATAAAACTTATGCGCACAAATGAAAAATGCAGCGTATGATTACAAATGTGTAGATGATAATATACGGTACCTGAAAAACTGAGGAGCCAAACACCAACTCCTTGTGATCATTAAACGGGTCACGAATTACACCCAAGGTCTCCAGTTTGGATGCAGAGGACGCCATTTATTTGTGAAGGTCTATAACAATTATCAAGGAACAATCTTTCAAGTGAAGGGGCATCTTTTATGATGAGCTGCTATCCTTCAAAACAAATTCCAATGCTTTTAAGGTGAGGTGACTTTATTTGGAGACAACTGATACAGATTTCTATTCCCAAAACAATCAGCAAGCGCTCCAGGGCAGGGCAACTAGAGTGGATGATGATGTGCAGTGAGGCCGCCGACAGATAAACCACCACAAGCGAAAGTTTTTTTAGTAGTGGGAGTCGAAGCATTTGTACCAGATTGTCTGGTAGATGGCACCAGGCGAAGGTGGCGGTGTGGAGAGAGGAGGAAAACCGCGAGATGGAAAATGGTGTGGGCACGAATTCTTGGTGTTTTCATGGTATGAAACTTTTGTGGTAATGGTACAACTCAAACTGCTGCAATTTTCCAAATTCAGGGGATGTCAGCCAAGTGTCCACCATGCCGGGTATGGACAACAGGTAGCGTGTCAGGATGCAGAGGCATTGAACGGGGCCCTGCTGGTGAGAGGAGATGATGGCTCTGAGGAGATCAAATTTAGGAAGGACAGATATCTGACGACAGTCGAGATTGAGGGGTGCGGTGCGCCATAGAGGGCGCCACCGAGTTGAGAGGACTTGTGTGCGGCAGCAATCCTTGGTGAGGAGAAGCGAGATGATCTCCTCAAGGATGACGTCCAGGAGATCGCTGATGCGGTCCAGCGGAGATTCTACCGGTTCCTCAGATCCGGGTGGGGGGGGGGGGGCTCACCGCTTCTCCCCGTGCTACCGGGTGCGGGATCTACAACCGGCATCGCCGCTGGCGGGAGTCTCACCTTCTTGGCGCTGGGGCCAGCCGACTCCATTTTCCTTGTGGGCGTCGCCCCGAGCTCACGGGTTTGAGCAGAGTAGCCAGAGACGAGCCTAGTGGCAGTGCGAGTGAGGAAGAAGGAGGGCTGGGGATTTCTGTAGGAGTGGAAGAATAAGAGCAGGCGTTTTCTATACGAGTGAGGAAGAAGGTGAGTGGGGGTTTTCTGGACGAGTGAGGAAGATTGGGGAGCGGGGGGAATTGGGGGGAGACGGAAGTGGGAGAGCGAGCTGTTCATGTTTATAAGGCCCGCTGCACTAACTACTCACTTTTTCCCAAGAGTCGCTCTCTTCTTTTGCGTTGCTACATTGGAGTTGGTGCATGGACTTGGCTAACTGGCCATGCATGCAGGATGCATGTTCCCGCCGGCCACTGCATGCGCCTAGTTTGTTACTACGCCTATTTAATAGGGTGGTTATGGGGTAAATTAAGGAGATTTATTTTCTCTGTGTGCATCTTTTTTTTGAGCGATTTTGTGTGCATCTTCTTGGTCTTAGCAATTGGCTCATGGGCCTAATAAACCCGGACGGAGGGAGTATAAGTGGAAGTGAGGAGGAAGGAGGGTTTTTCGGGTATCGCCCCCTCTTCAATAAATATGGGCTTGTCCTCACAAAAAGCAAAAAAAATGGGCTTTAAGATGGATAGGCTTTTGTATCGGCCCAGTCGGCTGCCCGTTTTCGTACTGGAGGGCCTTGTGCTAGAGGCAGCCCAAGACACTCTCCAGCTTATTGCCCATTCAAAAGAAAAAAAGAGACGCCTCTACCTTATGGCTACTCATCGACAACCTTTTTCAACTTGGCATCCACCAAATTAGAGGATGCGGTACTGGATGGAGACACTCACTTTAAACTAAGCTTCAGAAGATACGGTATGCATACTAACATTCAGAAGGACAAAAGTTCAGCATGTTTATGCATCTGAATGATTCACCATACTATAACCAATACAAAGCTGTGAGAAGGTGTGGAAATAAAGAAAATCGGTCGATGCTTCTCTGAGCAAAGGGCCTCCCCGCGCACGCATTAATTTCCTGGGCATGCTTGTTTCTTCTCAATGTTGCGAGCACTTTGAGCATGTTGGCAACTCCACATCTAGCTAGCTGCCTCATCTTGCAATTAATGCCGACACATTTGTAGCAAACACATGAGGCAATAGAGATTACTCAACATGAGTTCATATTGTGCAGTTCCCCTGGAATCATCTTCATTGTCCTGAATCTGAAAAGATAGGAAAACATTAGCTATACTTAAATGGTGTTGCAAAATAGTAGCACATATCAATATCTCGACATGACAAAACACGATCATCTGGACGAAGGGGATACTGACCTGCCTGAGGAAGATTATATAACTTCATAAGTCATTAGTTGATTTCCACCTTCGGCTGTACTGCTTGTTTGCTCCTCCACACATGACAGGATCGTTCCGCACTGCAATCAGTAAGTCAACGTACGCATAAGCTAATTTCATCTTGCGGTGGTCATTGTACCTAGTTACAAATGTAGGAATACCTGGAGAACCATGAGCTTAGCTGATAGCAGGTAGATGCAGGCATATAAATTTTGTGCGATGCTACCAAAATTGAGGTTTGTATCCCTTCCCGTTATGAGAATTCTTCTTGAAGTTGGTAGAATGTGACGGCTTGTTCTTTGCATCAAACTTGCCTTTCCCCTGAGATTTGTTCTTGTTGTTTTGGGGCTGGTTGGGCTGGAAGTTCTTCTTGTGTACCATATGGGCACTAGAAGCTCCCTCAGCGACCCAAGCACGTGTGTCTTTTGCTCTCGCCTTCTCTTCAAAATCAAGAGTTCTAATGAGATCCAAAACAGAAAACTCATGTCTCTTGTTTTTTCAGAGAAGTAGCAAAATTGTTCCGCGAAGGTGGAAGCTTGGCAATGATGGTCCCGACAACAAATTTGTCCAGCAACACACACTTAAAGTACTCAAGTTCCTTAGAGAGTGATTGTATCTCATGAGTCTGCTAAACAATAGAGCGCTCATCAGTCATCTTGTAGTCACAGAATTGCTTCAAACGACATATATGAATCCATAATTGAATCGTCAAGAACACTCAGCAGGGCGGCTTTGAAGAGGGTATCTATGTTCTCAAAAGCTTCCTGCTGTGTAGGATTAAGATTGCCCTCAGGCTTACCCTTAGTATCTATGTTCTTAAAGACATGATCTGAAACCAATATACTGCTCTTGTGCGCCACCTTTTATATCATACCCCCTTAAAAGTAGGCGGCTTCAAAAGCGCAGCAAAACCACTCAGAGTAAATTGCCTATAATCAGGTTTTTGGATTGGATTGTTGAATATATGAGCAATTTACTATGAGATTTAATCTGAATCAGTAGTAAATAGATCATGACGACAATTGCAAACATCAAAGTAATGATGCAGACTAAACCAGGAGGACAGAATCACATACTGTATAGTGGGAGCAGAACGCTGTGGTTGATGTTTTCACTCATGTCATTGATGAAGAGGTTACCGAGGTCGGGGAAGAAGGCTGTCGTTGAGGAAGTCATCGCTGGCAGCAGTCACATGACTGTGCTCCCTAAAAACCTGATCGCCCCTCTCCCGTACAGGATCACGAAAGGCAGGGTTTGGAGGACTGCTATCCCTTCTCGCGGTGCACGCCGGAAGGAGGGCTGGAGAAGAATTGCATGGCGGTGCTAAGATCTGGAACAGTGCGAAACCATATGATACAACGGCAGCTATGGTAGAGCATGTCAGGTCGGTCGTGCGAGTAAGACCAATTATAATAGTAGGCCTTTGGCCCCCAAACCCCACATCCAAGTCAATAATAGCCCCACCAAGGTTTGTCTAAAAAAATGGAGTAATTAAGGCGTCTGTTAGTCGCTTTAGTATAAATACTATATCATTAATAATAACCCCACCTTTTGTCTCACAAAGTATGTTGGGGCTCCTGCTACAACCGGCTACAAGTTTACAATCCGCTTCTCTTCTCTCTCCTTCAACTAAGCACAAATACTATATTTAAATCCTTATAGCCTGCTTATGTCATCTAATTGTAGTACTTGCTCTAAAGTTACTCTCCACTGTGTAGTCTGAAATGCCGGGTGAGGGAGTCCTGGATTAGGGGGTGTCCGGATAGCCGAACTATCACCTTTGGCCGGACTCCTGGACTATGAAGATACAAGATTGAAGACTTCGTCCTGTGTCCGGATGGGATTTTCCATGGGGTGCAAGGCAAGCTTGGCGATACGGATATGTAGATTTCCTACCATTGTAACCGACTCTGTGTAACCCTAATTGTGGAGGATATAGGTACTGAGTATAAACCGGCCAGGAGGGCCCGGTTCACCCTAGACTATGTTGAAGCCCACGAAGATCCAGAAGATGGCACTTCACTAAAGGAAGCATAGAAGCCCGAAGCCCAAAGGCGGATTAGGGCCCATAGTGGTAAATCGCCATGACTATGTAAACTTGTAGTATAAGTTAGGAAAGGAGAGACCGAGCCGAACACTTTGTATGAGTCGGCCTCGGGGCTCTATAAACCGGCCGGGTGTCAACCTGTGTATATAAAGGGACGACCCGGCGGCGGTTCAGGGACGACAGACAACAACTCGAGACTCAGGCAAGCGTATTCCGCTCCCTGATCATCGAAACCCAATCAATCCCATCACAACTAGACGTAGGCTTTTACCTTCATCAAAGGGGCCGAACTAGTATAACTCCCGTGTCCCTTGTCCGGTTTAACGCCTTCAAGCTAACCCGTTGCGATGGCTCCACGACTAAGTCCTTTCACGAGGACATCTGACGTGATAATTCCACGACAGATGGCGCCCACCGTGGGGCTATCGCACGATGGTGTCGAGTTCTTGAAGGGCTGCTCTGAAGGACTTAAGGGGTACGTGATCGGCCGGATAACCAAAAGTCGTCGCGGCAAGCTCTACATTGACGACAAAGGATGGGGCCCCGAGGCCGGCTCAATCGAGTACGGGTACCGGGTCCCCTTCGACGGAATTCATGTCTTCATTGGCAAGATCGGCGAACCAGGCCCTGAGCCGGACATCTGCACCGACCTCGTCGAGACGGCTCAGCGTGTGAGTCCAGCCCGGGTTAAGCCCACCGTGAAGCGTGCGTTCGTAGGATGCGTCCATGGGATCGGATCTGAACCGGTGTCTGAGGGCGAGACGGCTGTATATTTCGACGGCTAGTCATCCACTAGCGAAACCGAGTCCTTATACTAGATTCATGGCGGTATGTTCGAGGGATATTCCGATGGCAACAATATTCCGGACCTCCTTGAAGCACCGAGTCGGGTTGCTATTTACATGGCCAGCACGCAGCCCGTGTTGCAGTCTTCATCTACCACAGCAATGAATACCGGATCAGCGGCCGCGGCAGATACCTCGGCGCGCCGGCCGGCGCAGGTTCTCTTCGGTTTAATGGACGCTTGGGCGACCTTGTTAACCGCGACAGTCACCCCATATACGCAGGATCAGCACAATGCGGAAGTTGCGAGACTGAAGGAGCAAATTATGCAGGCTAAGGAGGACCTGGTGGCTGAGGATAATTGTCACATCCCTAGCTTTACCCTGGCCTTGGACTAGCTTGGTTGCTGCATCATGTTTAAATTCAAATGAAATTTGAACTGAGGAATTCAGAAGCCTCAAAACCCTAATTAAAAGAAGGGCAAGCACCCTTTAAATTGCATTCTGTGAATCCAAAATGCCCTAAAAATAGTTTTGTGAATTTTGGCAAGAGTTATATATCAAACCAAAATTCTGGAATATTTTTAAGGAATTATTTGGTCTCTGAATTTAAATCAATAATCTATTTGAATTTGGGGATATATTCATAATATATAATGAATATATTTTCAAATGCTTTGAAATGTTTTATATACTTTTGGAATAGTCCAGAGAGGTAACATAAAATATTTCAGAATGTTTTGGCACTGTATGAAATTATTTTGAATTTGAAAACAGTGGCAAAATAAAATAAAAAGGGAAACAGAACAGAAAAAAATAAAAAGAGAGAAGGAACTACCTGGCGCTCACCTGTGCTGGCCCAGCCCCCCCCTGTGCAGCCCCCCCAGCCGGCCCAGCCCACCTCCCCCCTTGTCCTCTTCTTCCTCTGCCAGTAGGCAGAGGCGAGGCGTGGCGCGCGCCCGAAGAGCTCTGGCCACCTCCTGCTTCGCCGTGGCAGCCTCCCCGACTCCCTCGCGACGCCACGGAGACGCCTCGACCCCCTCGACCGCCTCTCTCTTCCCCTGGACCCCGTTCCCTCCTCTGCCTCCCTCCTGCGCACACCACCGAGCGGAACTCGCCGTCATCGTCGCCGTACCCATGGCCACCGGCCACCCCTAGCCTCGCCGACGCCCCAGGAAGCTCCGCCGGTCCTCCCTCTGCCTCCCCACCGATCCACAGCCCTCCGGAAGCCTTGCATCGCCGCCATCGCCGTCGTCTTCTATCTCAGACCCGCCGGCCATCTTCGTCAAATTCGCCGGCTCCGGACCGTCTCCGACCTCGCCGAGCGTTCCTCGTCATCCCCGTGAGTCCCTGCTACGTTTCCCCTCTCTCCCCGTTGGTTTCCCGTGCAGTAGCCATGCTAGCCACCGTACCGAGCGCCGCCGTCCGCCATGGACGCCGGGCATGGCACTGACGTGCTGTTGCGGCCAGTCCGACGGGCCTAGCGTGCTCCTAGCTGCCCCAGGAGTCCGCATAGCCCCTCAGCCAGCCCCTAGCGCTCCGTAACCTTGCTCCGGCCAAACCCGAGCTCCGGCAGCCGCCGCGACCTCCACTCCGGCGAGCTCCGGCCACCCCGCGCCTCCCGCATGCCTCCTTTGGATGCGCGCAAGCATGGGCAACCCTCTGGTGCCCTTGGCTTGGCCCAAAACCGCTCGCAGCGCCACTCCGGCGAGCTCCCGCCGCAGTTTTGGTCGTCGCCGGCCGAACTCCTGCGACTGCCGACGTGGCACGCCTAATTAGCACTAATGACCCTGTTAAACTAACCCCGTGGCACTGATAGTGGGCCCCGTAGCGGGTCAAAGCCCGGGTCAACGCGGGATTAGCCCCTGTGTCACTGACGTGTGGACCCCACACGTCAGGTTTGACCTGGACCGCCCGTTGACCTGCTGAGGTCAGCATGAGGTCATGCTGACGCCATAATTCATTTTCTGGAATTATTTTAATTCTAAATATTCAGGAAATTCCAGAAAATGCCTAAAACTTCTAAAATTCATAGAAATTCAACCGTAACTCCAAATTAAATAAATTATATATGAAAAATTATCAGAAGAATTCAAGGAATCCATCTGTACCATTTTCATGCATGTTAGAACAACTTATAGCTGCTGTTTAGCACAAATCATTTAAATGGCATTTGAATAATCACATATGGAGTTTGAATTTGAATCTTGTATTCAAACCAACTTCATTTAATCTGTTGCTAGTTGCATTAGCCCAAAACACATTCATTTTGCCATGTCATGATCATGCATCATATTGTGCATTGCATTGATTGTGTTCCCTTCTGTGTTGCCGGTATTTGTCCCCTCTCGATAGACGTGATACCGATGATGTGATCGTTGACACTGATGAAGACTCAATGTTATCTTCAGAAGTGCCAGGCAAGCAAAACCCCCTTGTTCATTCCGATACAATCCTACTCTCTCGCTCCTGCTCTCTTTTACTGCATTAGGACAACACCGATTCAACTGTTACATGCTGCGGTAGTTGAACCCCTTTATCCTCTGCATGACCTATCATTGCCACAGTAAATAGATGAAACCCACTAGCATGAGTAGGAGTTGTTTGAGCCCTGTTGTGCCTACTCATTCATGCTTGTTTGTCATGCCTGCTACTGCTTAGAGTTGAGTCAGGTCTGATTCATCGGGGATGAATCAGAGGTGTGTGAACATGTCCTACTGTGTGTGAGCTAAGTGTGTGAACACGATTTGGTAAAGGTAGCGGTGAGAGGCCATGTAGGAGTACATGGTGGGTTGTCTCATTGCAGCCGTCCTCAGGAACTGAGTTCTGTGTTTGTGATCCATGATTCAGCTACTACCACGCATTGGGCCCGAAACCAATGGACCCTCTCGGCTTCTTAATCACCCTTGTCCTCTGTCCAGGAGTTGCAAGTAGTTTCTGGTGTTTGTAGTATGCTGGAGGCCGTGGGCAGCACTGACCGTAGGGGTGGGCTGTGATGCGGTAGGCACGTGGCACGGTGTACCGGGCGCCCGTTTGGTGTCTCGGGAACCCTGTTCACATCGTTTGGGGCTGTGAGCGAAACTCCGGCCGGATCTCCTCATGGATGGAACCCGAATAGGCGATAAACCTGGACTAGAGACTCGAGTGTTTAGGTAGGCCGTGGCCGACACCCACGTTGGGCTTCCGCTTGAAGGTTGCCGAGTACATGTCGTGTAAACGGCGGTAAGTGGTGAGAGCGTGTGTGAAGAAGTACACCCCTGCAGGGTTAATATGATCTATTCGAATAGCCGTGTCCGCGGAAAAGGACTTCTGGGTTGCTTATATCAGTTCATAGACAAGTGAAAGTGGATACTTTAAAATACGCAAGATAAGCGTGAGTGCTATGGATGGCGTTCTCGTAGGGAGACGGGAGCAGATCCATAGTGGTGTATTGATATGGTGAATATGTGGACTCGTGTGCGCCACCTCAGAAGAGTTACATTGCAGTCGTAGTTTAGGATAGCCACCGAGTCAAAGCTGGCTTGCTGCAGTTAAACCCCACCACCCCTTTGTTGATAATGATGCATATGTAGTTAGTTCTGATGTAAGTCTTGCTGGGTACATTTGTACTCACGTTTGCCTATTTTATGTTTTTGCAGAGAGACTTCAGTCTCACTAGTAGTTCCACGTGGACTTCGACGTTTAGCTTGTTACCTCAGCTACGATCTTGTGCCCTCGGCAGGATCTGATAGATAGTCAGGCTTCTCAGCCTTTTCATTTATAGATGTCTGTACTCAGACATGATAGCTTCCGCTTGTGCTTTGATCTGTATGCTCTGATTGTTGGGTCATGAGACCCATGTTTGTAATATCTCGCTCCTCGGAGCCTATTGAATAAATTACTTGAGTCGTAGAGTCATGTTGTGATGCCATGTTGTATTTGCACATATCGAGCATATTGTGTGTATGTTATTGAAATGCTTGGTATGTGTGGGATCTGACCATCTAGTTGTTTATCTTTAGTAGCCTCTCTTACGGGGAAATGTCTCCTAGTGTTTCACTGAGCCATGGTAGCTTGCTACTGCTCCGGAACACTTAGGCTGGCCGGCATGTGTCCTTCTTCGTTCCTGTGTCTGTCCCTTCGGGGAAATGTCACGCGATGAATACCGGAGTCCTGTTAGCCCGCTACAGCCCGGTTCACCGGAGTCCTGCTAGCCCAGTGCTACAGCCTGGTTTCACTCGCTGATGACCGACACGTTCGATGCTGGGTCATGGATGCCTGTCCCTGTAAGTTAGTGCCACTTTGGGTTTACGACTAGCCATGTCAGCCCGGGCTCATTATCATATGGATGCTAGCGACACTGTCATATACGTGTGCCAAAAGGCGCAAACGGTCCCGGGCAAAGGTAAGGCGACACCCGTGGGAATACCGTGCGTGAGGCCGCAAAGTGATATGAGGTGTTACATGCTAGATCGATGTGGCCTTGAGTCGGGGTCCTGACAGCGTTGGTATCAGAGCTTGACTGCCTGTAGGATTACCAAGCCAAACTGGTCGAAATTGAGTCTGGAAATTCTTTAGTTATATAAGGGAATGGATTGTGGGATGGAACGTAAGGCCCTTTTTACTCCTTATACCTCATGGCCTTCTGATCTGAGTCATCTTATCTTTCCTACGGGGATTAAGAACTAGGCTATCTCTTCTTTCTATTAGGATCACGTGTTACTAATCCGTAGACCTATAGAATTGTTGGACTTAAGCCTCGTTTCAGTTCCTACTATCTTCTGTATGTTAACTGTTGATCTCGAAACCTTGATATTGTGCTTCTGAGTGGTTATGCCACCATCTTTGTGAATGTCTCAAATCTTTCTGAGCATTTACAGCCGTTATGCTGTCCGAGTCATCCCAGGTTTCTAAATAGTCGGATGCATTTGCAAATCCCTTCCTCCTGTTTCCGATGTGCCTTTGGTCAGATTAATCACACAAATCAGTGAGTTGAGGTACTTTATTGCCTTGACATATATGTTGGAGCTAGTATTATGACCCTAGGTGTCTTAGGGGATCATCTAGTAATTTAGCCATGATTTGTGTTCCCAGTGTGATGATTCTGGCCATCATTCCCGAAAGCATCCCGTGATGCCATTTAGTTAGTAGGTATTCTATTCCTGGGTTCTTAAACCGATATTCACCCTACTTACATCATGTTGATAGTGTTGCTAGTTCCTTTAGGATATTAGTAACCTTTGCGATAGTCCTCGAGGTTCGTGGTACATCCTTCTTCCAAATACCATGAACTACTTATGGCAGAAGTTCCTCGTTGAACTGAACGATCACAACCAGAGTGCTCTTGATGAGTTCTCCATTATATGTTATGACTCTGCCAGTCCTACCTCTCTGCATGGGTTATCTGGAAGAAATGTTGATCTCGCTCGACATACTAATCTATGCATCCACAACTCAGAAAATTATATGTTCCTTTGAGTTGTCCCTCTTTAGTTGTCTACTGACCTTCGTCTATCAATTGATAGTCAAGGGTATGCATGCATTCGTTTATCGATGCCTATTATCCTTGTGGTCCGTCAAGCCATTCTGTCCTGAATGACTTGGAGAAACAAACTCCAGTACCTCATCCATATCTAGGATTGGGTCAAAATAGTTGTATTCCGCAGATCAAATGCCAATCTAGCTTTTGGTTCTGTTCTACCTTGGAGTATTACCCCCTTTATGTCAGAATTGTCATGAGAACTGCACCAACTCTCATGAATTTTGACGTAGTGATACTTCTCACCATCATCAGTCATTCCTCGGCCCTCGTGTTGATGCAACCGGAATACCGACAAATGAATTGTGATGTGTGAAATCAATACTCCCAGCAACCTCGTTGCTTGGTAGTTAAAGGATAATAATTTCATCCTTAGCATGTTGGTTTTTGAATCATCCTTCTAAGACTGATCGTGCTACCTAGTCCTTATTTTGGTGCACCCTTCGAGTGATGAGTTAGGATCTTGTCAAGTCCTCACTCATTTGATCATATCGTCTTGCCCTCAAAAGCGAGATTGTTCTCGAGCTTAGTAACATACCGGTGGTTCGTGATTTTTTGAATGTCTTCTCGGAAGTATCACCAGGTCGTCACCTGACCGTTATGTTGAGCTCGTGATCAAGTTGGTTTATCCTGTAAACCACCCTTTCTCCAAGAATCCGTGTTGGATACCCCTGAGCTAGTTGGTTAAGCTATGCATCAACTTGGAGAGTTGGAAGATAGAAGCTTGTCCGACTTAGTTCATGTTAAGGGATATCTTTTGTGTGTGTGTGTGTGTGTGTTGAAGAAAGATGATATCTTCATCAATTGGTCCTCGTGAACAATTGTTGGATCTATTATCTTACCCAAACCTTGATTGAGTATGGGATATCATCCAATCAGACCAGAACCAACGATATTCGTAATGTTGTCTTACTCGTGGTTGATCCCTCGAGCATACACCATTATATCTTTTGGGTCTGACCAATGCTATCACCGTGTTCACTTAACTATGGAATTCCTTTTTAAAGGAAACCTAGATGAATTGTTGTTGAGCCCATTGACAACATCCTTATCTCCTCCATAATTTTGCTGAACATTAAGCTAGTGTTGGAAACTTTTGAAAGCATTTCTTCATGCTAGTTCATGGAGCAAATGTTCGGATGTAAGAAGTGACTTCCTCCAGTCCATGTGCATTTGATGCAAGTTGCCGCCGTGGATTCGAGAAAGTCAATGTTGTTTCCTTTGGAATCATCCCAAATCAGTCATGCATACGTGCGAAGTATTCTGTGGTTCGGAGACTTGCAACCTTCATTCCATATGTGTCCCGAGCACACCAAGCCACTGATTGATTTGTTCAAGGAGAAGAAGTTCCTTCATAAGAGCTAATCATATGACTTATGCAAGGACTTCGTTATCCACGATGATGGTTTCCAACCAGAACTCGGTAGTGCTTATTATAAGACTACTTTGTGGTCATGCTTGTCTGGGACAACGTGTTCACATGTTTGTAGCAGACCCAGCTCATGTTTTGGAGCTTGCTATCGTAGTTCATCTCCCGAGAATCCCGCAACGTCATCTCGTCGATTTGTGTTGCAAACTTTCTTTTTTTCTTCCTAGACTCGATGAGTCTGGAATATCCTGACACCAACCAGATCTGAATCTCAGGCAGATATGATGGTTGGAATATTTCCCAAAAACTATAATATTGGTTCCTCGATAACTGGTAAAGTGGATGTCGTGGCCAGCACCACCCAGCCGAAAGACCTATTATTGTGGTATCTTGATTGAAGCAGTTGGCCACCTTCCCATAAGGACTTCGTAGGATTTACTCCCTAGTTGTGCCTTATGATTTTTGTGATCCCGAAGTCCGACCTTTACTTGATGTTCTAGATATCAAACCATATCTATGAATGGGATACACTAGCACATCAAGGAGAACATTAGAAGCGGAGTGCCAAATGTCTCTCGGTCGATCATCCAGATTTTGTTTCCTTGGCCTCGCTAAGGTGAAATCTGAGAAAGTGTTATCTTCCTCTGCATCTGCATCATCCATCATCATTCATCATGTTAGTAAGTTGTGTTGCCAGAATCCTTGACACGGATATTGGTAAAATCTTGATGAATGTGGAAATGCTCAAGTTCTTGAGAGCACGCACAAGCGCTACGTGTTATCATCGGCACTAACCGGGATTGCTCCTAGTCTCTTCGGTTATGCTATAACCACTCCAACAGTGAATTCACTCTCTATTGTTGGGTTCTTCCCCAGTTACCAGAATCATTTCCATCATTTGCATTTTGTTCCCAGCTTGCACCGCCAATGTGCCATTCTACCATGGGTCTCTTCCATTTCCGGTGATAAGCAAATTCATCCATTACGTTGTCTTCAACAAGGTAATCCACATCATCCATTCTGGCCCGAGTATGCCATTCTACCGACCCCCGCCAATCGATTGCTGTGATTTGCCTTAGACTGATATAGTGAGTCTCAATGATCTCTATATCAAAGGTAATTCTTTTTGCCACTTAAGAGGGATATATATCTACGAGTCACCATCCCTAAGGTGCATCATTATGGTGTCATGTCAACTCAACTCCTCGCTACGTTGACAATCGTTTACCACCTTCTTAGGTGTGCAATTGCTGTCTACCTAGTGAACCCTCGTCATCTGTCTCACTCCATTTCTTCAGATCTGTGCTTCGTCTCCCAGCTCAAGAGATGGTTCTATGTCTCATTCCGTGAGTTAATCCTGAGTTGTTCGACCTTCGAGAAGATCGACCCTTCTAGAGTCTCCTTCCCTCCAGGTCATGTTGGCAGGATTTCTCAGAGCAAGACGACAAGGCAAAGATGGTGTTCAAATCAACGTTCATTTGAAGTGCAACCTGGATCGTGAAGATTGTACTAGTTTCCGTTTCCCCTTCATCCTACCCTACGCTTGAATCTC